>NC_018394.1:407238-604326 GCF_000208865.1 Neospora caninum Liverpool | reverse complement strand
AGAGGGAATCCGAGAACTCGATAGAGAGAGAGAGAGGTGGAGCCGAGAGAGAACAAGAGAGAGGAGGAAAAACCGAGAGAGAAGAGGGAAGACCGAGAGAGAGAACAAGGGAGAAGAGGGAAAACCGAGAGGGAACAAGAGAGAGAACAAGAGGGAGAACAAGAAAGAGAGCGAGGGAGGTGAAGCAAAAGGGTAGAGGTGCGGCAGTGGGAAGGGGCGGGCGAAAGGACGCGAGTTTGTACGGGACAAGGAACCTGTGGCCCAAAGGAAAGCGAGATGTCGGAACTTTCTCTCGGACTCCAGAGAAAGAGGGATGAAAGCGGCGACGAAATGACAAGAGAGAGGATATCCCCGAGACGAGGGCAGGCACGGCGCGCGCTTTCCTCGGCTGAAAAGAGCAGACGCCAGAGCGCCTTCCCGGCCCTCCTTACGCGTCCCTGGGTTGACTAAAAAGTTGAAGGAAACGAAGTAGAAGAGAAGGGAGACAAGGAGAAGAAACGGTCAAGTTTGGGGGGGGGGGGGCGGTGGACGTTTTAGCATGAGAGCACCGGTTGGGCTCTTAACGGCCCCGGTACATAAGGTCGCCGATCCAAAGAGAACCTTTCACAGCACTGAGTGAGAGCACCTTCGAACGCATCCCCATGTTTCCGTTACAAAAAAAGGAAGTCTTAAAACCAATGGCATGGAGCCACGGCAAACCATCACGGATAATCGCCGAAGGCATTCTCCTCCTTCAACAATTGCAGGACGCCTGCAAGGCCGCCTTCCCTCGATCGATTTTTATTTGCCACGACTTTCCTCTTTTTGGTATCCTCGGTTTGCTGTCTCTTTGAGTCTTCGACTGCCCTCTCCTCTGTTTTCGAACACGACTGGGCAGAAACTGGTTCAACTCTCGACACGTCCTTCGCATCGTCTCTGGCTGCGAGTTCTGCCTCTGTCTTTCCCTCCTGGACGGCGCCAACATCTCCGCTGTCCTTCCCCACTCGTTCGTCTTTCGAGGGATTCGGGCTCGCAGCCTCCTCCTTCCGCGACCTTTTCCGGTGTTTCCGCGCGTGAGTCGTCTCTGCTGATCCCGCAGCTGTAGACGGGCATTTAAGTACCGTCTTGTCACAGACACCACAACACTTGAAACCCCACCTGTTTGTCTCCTTGTCGAAGAGGGAACCCCAAACGTGTGAGTGACTTCCTAAATAAACGTCCTCTTCGTACAGAACGCTCTTCACCAGCCCCTTTCTGAGTTCTGCTGCACGAATTGCCGCAGCGCGTGCGGCTTCGCGCTTCCTTGCCTCGATGGCGGCAGCCTTCCTTGCTGCCTCATCTTCCTGGACCTTTGGCGACACCTGGGGTGTTGAGGCTGAAGTCCCCTGATTGTACAGAGCCCGTCGGAGCTCCTGAATCTTTACTTCCTCTGCTCGTCGCTCGGCAAGCTCGGCCTGCTTGCGCAGTTCCTCTTTGTGTTTTTGCTCCGCGAGCCATATCTGCACATGCAACGCACAAGAAAGCCAATCATGCTGTTCTATACTCGGACTGCGAAGACCATGCGAAATTCGCCCCATGCGCCGCACGCTGGAGTAAGCACCCGTTTGGTTGCTCGGTTGCTCCGCCGCCGCGTTCAGAATCAGGAGACTGCAACACTGGCCTGAACAGCTGGAGCATCTCTTGTAGCAAGTGTAGAGAAATCCACGGAGATGCACTGCTGGAGAAAAACTATCGGCAACTCCGGCACCTGTCTGTCTAGGTACGGGGACTAGCAAACCAGCAAGGGACCAAATGGCGAGACGCAGCCACACCAAAAGCTTACCTTCTCCTGGTTCTGCCAACTGCCAGGATGGAAGGGCTTGTGGTTTATAAAGGCGGCAGATTTTTGGCCAATTTTGCCCATCCACATCTTGGCGACGTCCAGGGAACACCAGGTGACACAGGAATGGGGACTTGCTCCGGTTACAGCGGCCCAGACTCTGAGGTCCGTGGCGCATTTGCTGGCGTCCTCAGCCGTTTCCGTTATAGCGGCTTTCAGCAAATCAAAAAAGTGGAGGGGGCGCCCTACGCTCCAACTAGCTAACCTGACAGTTGAACACGGGAAGGGAATTACGGCCTCGTCCAAATATTCTGAAGCATGCAGAACGAATTCCACGCCCAGAGCATGCGTGACGAGAACCGATTCGCGGCCTCCGCTCCCTCGAGATCCAAACAAACGATCCGGTAACTTCCTTTCCTCCGACACGAAAGCGTGACCCCGGTGTGAGGTTAGGTTTCCAGTCGAACACGCTCAGAACGGAACAAGTCCGTCGCAAGACAGCCCTGGAAATTCGCAAGAACAGCTACTTGTTGTCTCGGCACGTCCTGAGCCGGCTCAGCGCGTCAAAGTTCATACACGACGTAGCTCGAACGCATGCAGTGGTCTCTGAGCAGTGGGTGTACAAACCCCACCGAAAACGCGTGCACAGATGCTGGTAGTCCATCTCCAACGGACTGGTTGCTTACCTGGTTGAGTTCCACCACATGCATCTCGGGTGGCTGACACTGACCGAGTTGCACCCCCGCTGGCAGCGTTTGCGACATTGGCTTCAGAGTCTGGTGTGCGGAAGCGAATGCGCCTATGGACGGAGCAATCAGCAAGGGAGCGGAGGTGTCCATACACTTGCGGAACGAATCCTCCCCTGGACACCTTTCACTTCATTCCCCTCCTTGCATTCTCTGCTGGTTTGGACGGGAAGTGTTTCTTCTTGTGTTCTCCTGCTGTTGTGATTTCTCGGCGTTTGGTGAGACTTTCGCCGGCGTTTTCTTTTCGGCGCAAAAACCGGTCTTGTGTTTTTTGTGGCCGGGAGTCCATTCGAGCCCCCCTGCAGGATAAGAAAGACAGGGATTTTTTTGATTTTTCCTCTTCCCCAAAAGACACAAGAGTCACCCGGATTTCACCTTGGCAGCAACAACAGGAACGTCGCAGCTTCAGCGCAATATCGAGTAAGTGACTCAGAATTCCACAGAGGTTTCTACCCGCGTCACTTTTTCTTCGGTTTTTGACGACCTTCCCCATACGAAGTTTGACGCCTTGGCCATCGGCTTCGTTCGTGGCACCACGTCTGGAGTCTGGCTGCAAGATGACAGGGATAAATTCTAGAAGCATTTGAACGTAGAATGGTACATCCAGAGTTCAATCCTATCGAGGTTCTTTTGGCACAGAGAAAGCGCGCGTCTGGTCGTTCGAGCGACCAATAAAGAGGGGACGAGGGGCACAATTAAAGGAGTTTGAACGAACCCCGTGGCGCGATCTTTTGATACACGAGCAGCTGCAGAAATTCGTGGGTCCGTTAGTCGCTGCATTCAGTGGCGGGTCCGCGACAGGGAATGTCGATTCTTTCCAAAGCTGAAAGAGACATGACCGGAGCCGCTGTCCCTTTAGACTTTTTTTCCAGCTTTCGCAGCGTTGGGTGTGTTTTTAGGGGCGTGGGTGATTTATGACAGATAGCCAATGATTCAGGCCTATCTTTGCAGGAACCATTCTCCCTCCGGCACTTCTCCACGATCAATACTTCTACGCTCAGCCGCCTCGGGAGATTCCTGATTTCGAACGGGGATGCGTGCTACGTGAGGAGCTTTCGCAGCCGTCGGCAACGTCTACAACTTGCGACGCAGTGGTTCCGTGCCTGTAGTTCGTCAGGTCTTCTACCACAGTCTCCCCTGCGCGTCCGGTCGGCAAAGGCTGTTAGACCTCGTGCCACTGTTTTGAGCTCCTGCAGAGTTTCAAGGCTTCTTGTTTGCGGTTCCGGGGACACCACTCTCCGTATTTGTTTTTGTCCAGGCAGCGAAAATGACGACCTCCGCGGGCAACGCTTCGATGTCGATGGAGAGCCGGCTGAATTGCTCCCTCGACGATCTAGTCAAAATGCAGCGCCAAGCGGCGGCGCAGGGGCGCAACTCTCAACGAAAGAACCCGTTTCGTCGGGGGAATGGACCTAAACTGTCAGGGCGCGGTCGCGCAATCAACAAACGCGGAGGGCCCTCGACGGGCGGGGCGGACTCTGGTCGAACCGGAGGCCAGGCAGCAGGCAACGTGCGGGGCGCAGTTCGGCGCGGTCGTGGCGGTCGCGGCGGCTTTGCCGTTTCGTCTCGCAACCGCCCGACGCCGAAACCTGGGGCCAAAAAGAAGCAGAACCTTCAGGCGGCAACTCCGAAAGTGTCCCTGGCGCAGCGTCTTGCGCAGCCTCTTGAGAACTCGGTTCCCGGCAGAAAGGCTGGGAAACCCGGCCCGAAGAAGACGGGAACAGCGAATGCGAGACGGGTTGCAACAGCTCCCGTGTCTGCTCAGCGTATGATGATCCGACCGGGAATGAGGCTTCGTGGGAGAGCCGCGTCCAGGAAATCGCGCCTGCCGCTCGGCCTTCCGCGCACTCGAGACGGCGCGCTTGTCGGCCGCCCGGCAGCGCGCCTCGCGGTCCGTTCGACCGCTGGAGCTCGGTTGCAAGGACTCGGCGCGGCGAACGCAACGCGTGGCCGCAAGGCAGTAACTGTGAGGAAGACTGGCGGCATCAGCAAGCTGGCGAACGCTACGCGCGCAGAACCCGCCGCAGCAGCTGCACGGCTCAAGGCAGCGCGCCCTGGCGCAGCGAGGCCACTCAACACTTCGTTCAACAGACGAGCGCAGAGCTCGGCAGCCGGCGGATTTGCCTCTGCAGCGGCGCCGCGTCCGACGCGGGCTGCGACCGCCGGGAGCACCAGGAGGCGCGCTCCAGCGCCGGGAAACAGGGTACCCGTGTTGCGCGGGAGTTCTGCCCAACAGCCAGTGCAACGGGCTGTGCCTTCTGCGAGCGATTTGGAGCTCATGTCAAAGATAAAGATTATGGCGACGCTGGACAAGGTGCCGCCGCCCATGGCTGCTCAGCGGGGCATGGCAGTAACGCCGCCGCAAGCGATGGTGGATGAACATGGCTACGCGAACAACAAAAGTGCACAGGCGGCGCACCTGCCGTACAACGGATACGGCGGGGGGAGCTTAAGCGATCGCTTCAGCAAGTATGGCCCGCGATAGAGCGAAGTGTGCCAGCTTTAGCAGGTCGCAGCGGCGCGCACGAGCAGCGCGCTCCTGCCGGCCGCATCTCTGTTGGTTTTGGACGCGTCCCTGTGAAAATGGAAAGATTTTCGAGGAACGACACCGACTGTCTTTTCTCACGTCTTTCCGTGAAACACCTGTACAGTACCTGGGGGGGAGTCTGCGTGTCTCCAGAGGCGAGGAAGTCCCTCGCGAGTAGGTGCCTTTTCTTTAGCTTGGGTTTCCTGAGCGACCTTTCTTTTCCTTGGCATATTTTCGCTTTTCCTGAGCAACCCTTCGGGGGGAAGATCTGATAGTAGCTTACAAGGGATGCACCAATGTGGAGGCGCTTCAGAAAGTTCCCGGGAATAACCGATGGCGTGGCGTCGTCTGCCCGACAAGGGAAGCGAGAGTAGCACGTGGTACGGCTGTCGACGATCAAAGAGGTAGATCATAAATGTTAATTCAACTTCGTTTTTCATAAAGCAAACCGATGTGCCAATCCCGGTCCGCTAACATTCAAATAAGTTCGCTGTTGAGCAGAATGTGCGCTCTCGAGTCAGAAGTTCCCGCCTCCGTCGGCGACACGAGTGAACAAAACGCTCAGCCAGTGGCGACCACGGCCCCGGGGGTTCGTAGTTCGTGGATCGCATAGCGCGCTTCACTCGAGTATACGCTATAGTTCATTTATCCTCCGTGTACCTCGGGGGCAAATGTTCCTGATTCTTTCGCCTCGGTCCTGAACGCTAACAGGAGCCGCTGCTATATCACCGTTCTAGTAGAAGCTCAGAATCTGCAAGGTGGTGGTCATCCTTCTGGTAGTTTCACTCGCATCCACCGCGGCATCGGCAAGTGGAGCTGCGTTTCTCAGCCGCCCTCCTCCATTCCTGGATGACAGGCTGGCCGTTTCTCGGAGCTTGGATCCCTAGCGGTGCCGAAAAACGTACAGTGCCGTGAACAGATATGCTCTCCCTATATATAACCTCCGTGTTTCTTTCAAAGGCAGGAATCAGCCGTGCAAACGTGCTCACGCAGTTTCGCATTTTCCTGAATACTACAGGAAGCGCGAGCGGGGCTGCATATGCACGCAGGGCTGGGTACCGATTGTGCGGACCTCGGTTCCCTGTTGACTGAGAGGCACGCCGGCGCTGAGACTTGCAGGAAGCGGTAGTCTGTCTTGGAGGATTCCAGCGCGGGGCTAACAGCCACCACGACTGTGTATGTGCGTGGTGCTCCGGTGCCCAAATCCTGTCCAAGGATGCGTCAAAAGGGCCGGGACACGCGGGCGGCGCGGCGTTGGGGGGAACTGAAGCCTTCCCTTTCTTTCCCTCCGGAGAGGGTACGTGCCGTTACACCAAGACGCCGACTGCAGCGCCCGATTCGTTCTTTGGTCAGCAAATAACACGCACTCACGGAAGTCGAATCTCGTCTGCGGACATACACCGTTTGCTTGCCGAGATATTTTATTTCTATTCTTGGTTTCTTGAAATTCAGATGACGGACATCACCACATCCGCGAGTTGGTGAAGGGAAACGTATTTCAGTGAGAGTACATAGGTAGACCGGGTCCTAGCCGTTCGCTCGAAAAGACGAGGTACAGGGTTGGATTTCATGAAGGATGCAGTGCGCAAGGAGAAAACAAACTGCCGGACGAACTCGCCCACAACGCTTCGCCTCTCTCTAATCAAGTTTGAACTTTTTAGAGAGGGGGACTACCCGCTTTCTGAAGGGAATTGCACCAGAGAAAAGAGGGATGCGGCAAAAGGCTGGGACTAACTCGACGCTGCAGGCGGCGCCGACGAAGAGCACAGTTCCCACCATCGAATGTAGCCGCCATCCCGGTCGCCGTCTACTTTGATAACGTCCACGACCGCAGGAGATACCACACACAGCCGCCTGAACATAAAGAACAGTGTGTAAGCACGTGCCGAAGAACTGAACCTGCCGCTTAGAATCGCAGTCCAGGATGTCGGCTAATGTTAAGCTATGCATTGAAAGTGCTGAGTAGCGTCCATTCGCGAGCAGAGTTCACCACTGCACAAAGATCCGTTGTGAATCGAAAACGCACCACGGAAGCTTCAGCGTACCAGACCATGAGGCTTTCCTTCGATGTGTATACTTTCTTCAAACAGCACGAGTCGATCTTCGACTTCACCCTCACGCTGAGGCCCGCAGGTACGGATTTCGGCCGGTTTTAAGTTAGTGAACCGATCGACTTCAAGGGGAACCGTGAGAGAAACGCCTGTTTCTCTCACGGTTCCATTGGCATTCAACCGCGATTCCCTCCAAAGCCGTTAGTGTCCCACGCTTGCCCACCGTGGACACAGGTTCTTCCCTGGCCCTCTTCAGGAGGTGGGACAAAACAAAATCACTCACCTACGGCGAGGCCGAGAAGCACGGACCCAATGAGACCATCTGCAAGTTCCACATCCAAAAGAGTGATAGGGGAAACTCCACAAACATTGAAATCCTGCAGTGTCATATCCCAGGTCTACCGAGACACTGACAGCGAAGACTCTGCCGCTAAACGCGCTTCACGATGTAAACACTTGTAGGCATACACACACCGTTTTCCCACACTTACACTGTGTAAACCCGTAACAGGGTGTACCACGAAGATAACGCACTGCGAGATGCCGATAGGGTAATGTTTTCTCCAACGCAATGGGTCATGCAGTTGCGTGGCGGACAGGCTTTGACGGACTTGTAATACAGAAGAAATTCGTGGTGTTCTCATGGAGTCTCCAGAACCGTTCTGGCGTCCCCTTAGCGCTTCTCCATTCGCAACCACTCTCGCTAGGAATTCGTGACAACACGTCGCGTTGTGCGTGGCCCGTCGGTCGCATTCGCTTCTCGCTTCTCTTCGCATGGCCGTGAGATGCCACTGTACGTACAGCGCTCCTATGCACAGGATTCAAGACTACAGCTGCGATTGCGCACCTCCTATGAACTGCTTACTGCCCCCGGGACGGAAGTGTTTGCGGCTCGCGGCCTGCGGCCAGCGTTCCCTCTGTTCCACTACGCGACAGAAGACACGACGTGGTTTCCGAGCAGCGGCGCCTCACGAGTTGCGGGTACAGCCCGCGGTCCGCCGCTCACTTACCGTGGGAAGCCCGGTCTATGATAAGGCTGTGCAACGACAAGGCAGATAAATTCCGCGGTTCCTGAATCAAAAGTCGACACAACCGTCCAGTCTGTTCGATTGGAACAGCGGCGCCACTCCTACACGCCTTCCACATGAATCCGTCGAAAAGTACACGCCTCACGACGGGTGCGCCTCCAAGATCCCTGACGGGGGCGTTGCTCTTCGCATGGTCCTCGGTTTTCCCTTCGCAATGTACACAGCCGGTCTGATACAGTTCTCCCACTTTCGGGTCTTTCATGGGCTCGAGTCGGAAAAGGCACATCCTTCACGAGACCAAAAAACCGGCATTCACGTTGGTTTCCTCGTCATCCCTCAGCTGAATATCTTCGTGTCAGGCGGCACCATATACGCCTTCTGCTGGCAGCATTCTGAGAGTCTGTACCTTTGCAAGAGGTAGATCACAGTCTGTCAAGATTCACGACTTAACGTGTTCCTATCTCTATACGAATCTACGACACTACGCCTTTTTTCAGGAGTCGGCACAGGCTCTGTGAGAAACACCTGCGAGTCAGGTTGGCATGTTTTTTACGTTTTCGTGGCAATCAAAAGGCGCGCGCTCAGCGAAAAACTGCTCTCGGCCCCGTTTTCTCTTACCAAGCGCAGAAGTGTTTCAACTCTGCGTTTCGCCAGATTGTACTCTCCTAGTTTAAGGTGGGCCAAAGAAATCTGAAAGAGACAGTCGGACCTGTGGATACACAGACCACAACAGTTTTCAAGCAGTCGGGCGGATGAGCATAACGGCACAGAGGGATTCACCGGCGCTCACACAGAGAAAGGGACGTGGATTCGAGTGTAGCTCCACATGCCTAATTCAGGCGTCGCCCCTCGCGCGGATTTCCACCGGTGGAGATGCGCACAGGCGCCGATAGCGGCAGGATCCTGGCAGACCGCGACGTGGCCGAGACTCCCTCTCAGTCTGTCAGCGACTTCAGACATGTGGAATCTAAGAACAGGATACTCGCTTGACAGCCGCGTGAGAAGGATCTAAAGTAAGATCCACACGCTCCACGCGGGGGAGACGACGTGAGATTCGCCTCCCTCAGAGGTACACCCCACGGAAGCCGCAGGCGTCAACCAAACAGGGACCACAGACGGATGGGCAACAGACCACACAAAAGCCCTACGCAAAAATATCGATCCGGAGTCAAACAGAGTCACGCACACCGTGCGGATGAGGTACGAGTTGCCCGGTTATATGAACAAGGGCGTTGCGCAGAAAAGCTTGCTTGGCGTTCACGCTCGGTAAAACACTCGCCGCATGGGAAACCCCGCTGGCAATAAACGCTACGCGGCACGTTCGGCATCGGCCACCCTTCAGGACTTTCGCCACGCTGTTTCTGACACGCGAACATCGAAGGCATGAGGAAACGTGGACGGCATGCGCGCCGGGCCCAGGACGCATGCAGCAAACCGCCTGGCAAGGCGGAACATCTGTGCCTGAGAAGGCGCTGCAGCGACAACTACGGAAGATCACTGCGCGTGTCCGGCAGTCTGGAGTAAAGATTGTAAAAGCCATGCATTTCGGGGAGAAAGCAGAAACAGGAAACACACGGTCACCTTACTGGAGGCTGTTTGTGCTCCCCAATAACGCAGGGGCCGAGCAGCGCTGGACACCGCAACGTTCCGCAGGAAAAGAGAAGAAAAGGGAACACAAACTCCCCTAGCATTGAAAGGTAAACGGCACCAGGTAGCACGCGAAGAAGACAGGCGACCGGAATTTGCTTCAGACATCTCAGGGCTGTCCGCCTGGGATTCTGGAAGAGAAACGATGGTCGGCGGAAGAGCTCACCTGTTGAAACCAATGTCTAAAAGTTCGTCAAAGAGCTCCAGAGACTCTCGGACTTCCTCGCGGCTTGGCGAACAGGATAGAAGGCACGCATACTCAAACTGAAGCCGGGGAGACGGACTGTCCATGCGCATTTGCTGAGCAGAAAAGAGAAAGTATTGCACCAACGTACCCAGATACGCATAAATATCCCCGAAGCAACGTCCTCGCGTTGTCAAAACCCGCATTCTTACCCAGGTGTGCATTTAGATTAAGACACAAACATCCCGACAACTGTGTGTGTATAGGTATATACACCGGTATACGCGTCCCCTGGTATGCGCCCAAGATACATGCCTCACATTGTATGTGGAGCGTTGCTCATCTGGATCGTTCCAAGCGCGAGACAAGCATTCAGCGCAAGCATCGCTTCATGAAGGCAACTCTAAAAGAGGCAGACGCCAGCAAGCGACTGGTGGGATACACGTCTGTACGTGCACAGCCTCAACGCTGTACGGCCGGTTTGTATCTCCAGGGTCGGCGACTTCCTTACCGCATTGTATTGTTCTCTCAGCTGCTGAGTCTCTGCTTGGAGACTGAAGTTGGAGTCTTCCATCCTTGTCAAGCGCTCGCAGAAAAACGGTTCGTCTGTTTCTCTGCACAGGAGTACAGACCCTCTGTGCCTTGGACCGTGTGATCCACCCTTGGTTCCTTTGGGCTGTTGTGTTCTACAGGGAGTTCCTCGCCCGGTTCGCAGAAACCTGTTGAGTCTGATTCGAACAGCGTCCAGAGCAAACTGTGTCGTCTCTGTTATCTTTCCCCGAATTTTTGCATGCATGGAAGGACAAGCGCCGCCGCCGACAGCCGAACGGGAACAGCCGAGTGCTGTTCGACCGGGGATTTCACGAGAAAGCAAGAAGCCCGACGGTTCCGTAAGGCAAAACCTGCTGCTGGAGGGGCGTTCTGACTTTCGTGGTCGGAAAGGAGGATCGGGAAACAAGGACGGGGTTACGGGCTACACAGGAGGGTAGTGTCTAGGTCGAGTGTACGCGTTTCGCGGGCCGTGCTGAGGTTCAGAGAAACTGTGGAGAAGGGACGAGAGACAAGAAGAAAAAACAACGAGACTGCCTTCCCGCTAACCTCACAGACGTTGGGACAGGAAAGCGCGAGACGGCAGAAATCAAAATTCACGTCGTGGTCACTTTGGTTCTCAATCGCCAACCAGGACTGTGCGCAAGACGCACACGCGATACCGAAGAAGTGTCTTCGGGGAGATTTCGCAGGGAAAGAAAATGAGAAACAGACAAAAACAGAATGCTTGTCGCGGCACCTGAGTATGTTCAAGTTAATTCGGCAGGCGTAGATATGGAAATTTCAGGCCATTTCGTTCCGCAAGTATCGAGCATGCGAGAAAAGAAATCGCGCACACTGCCGCTCCTTCTGCTCGCGAACAGATGGGCATACGCAAGGTCGGGCACACGGGTGTTTTCCGCTTTTCTTTCCACTTCAGACAGCCAGAAAGTTTCGAACGGACGTGAGAACCGTGTCGAAAAACTGGAAATGACAATGCTTGTTATCGCAAAAAAATTAAAGCAAACGCTCCGTGTACTGGTTGCCACCGCCATCCACACCGTCGTATCCTTTAACCGGTGGAAGACTTCAAATTAGAGAGCTCATATGTGGATTAGCAACTACACGAAAAAAGCTTCATTAACCGTCACGAGCTCACCATTTGGGACATGCAGTACGATAACCTGGGATTCGCCTCTGATCCGGCATGGTCCGAGAGCTGCGTACGTCAATCTGCTTATGCAAATATTTTTGTCGACACACAGATTTATGGACAAATGAAGACCAATACGGACAAGACATCTTAGGGATGCAGGCTACTCTCTTCAACGAGCGCGAGAAAGCCACATTTTGGTGCCAGTGGTGCTCAGTGATTCGTTGTATATCTGCACAGTTTTCATTCCTATATATGCATACATACGCGTCGTGAAGAACACAAGGCCATTCATTTCCATAAACGAACAGCGGAGAGACGAGCGCTGAGAAGGCACCACAGATGGGAGGAAGAAGCATCTAGAGGTTGGCGGTGCCGGGTTCCGCCCTCACATATTTCTTTGTGTGTGTAGAGATACGTGAATACTTGCCTAAGTATGCGTCCCTGCAGTAGCGTAGAAGTATTTTTGTTTCAGCAAGGCACGCCACCAGTCCTTCAGCCGGAGCGCGGCAAGAGGGAAGAAGGGGTGTTGTATCGCAAAGGAAATTCGTAATTTTCTCGCCTGCTACGGCTAGAACGCCCCATGTGCACGTTCCAAGGTATGCAGCGCACAACGGTGAAGATTCCCTCTGCAGCTCCTCCAGATAGAGAGGCGAATTTTGAGTTTTGAACGGTGCGAAAAACGTCGTATGCCAAGCAACTGTCAACGGCCGGGGAAACACGACCGCAACGTTGACGTGCTCTTTGGGAGATTTTGTATGGACATAGCTGCATAATGCATACTGTGGATGTCGTACGGAGACCTGCAGAAAGAGAAACGAAGTCTGAGCGAGGTCATTTGGATTCGACCACGACTGATATCTCCACGAGAACCGAGTCGTGATCAGTTGCTGCACGCCAGGCTTCAGCTCCTACACGTTCTCTAAACGAAAAGCAAAACAAAATTCATTTACTTACGAACAGACGGTTGAAATCTCAAAGATCTCTTTCTTTAGCAAAGGATTTATTTCAGGTAGCTCTCCGTTGTAATCTGCTTCTAACACTCCCGCGTCTGGTTCATACTTCTCCCCTGTCGGAAACTCTGCCGCCTCGAGCTGGCTACCTCGTCATTCACTTGCACATAAGCGGGGCTGATGAGGAGTTTCCAACTTTTACTCGGCGGGAGAGAGTTCCGCACTTCGTTTTCTAACGGCGAAATGAATCGTTGATCGTGGTAGCCTCCAAACTGTCTCCTCACCAGCACAAAGGCCGGGGTAGTAGGGATAGGGTTATAGTTGAGTATATCCCCCCAAGGTTATCTAAGCGGACCTATATAGATGTATGTATATGCAGTTGCACTTTCTTTTCTCTTTTCTTGCGGAGTTGTGCATGGAAAGCTTCCCTTTACGTTCCTGGACGTGTGCGCAAAAGCACACGGGTTAGCGTCCGTATCGGCGGAAAAGGGGAGAAAGGATGTTGCTGGAGAATCAAGTGCTCGTCTTTAGATACAAAAGCTGCCTCTCTTCTTTCTGGTGCCTCTCTATCACTTCCATCGAGTTTGCGCCATTTGGCATGACCGCCTGGTTGTGTCTCGAGCGCATGCAAACGCGTGGGCTTCCGGCTTTTCCTTGTTTCTAGCTCGACAAACATGCATCTGGACGAGGCCCTCGGAACCCCTCAAACCATCGCCGGTTCCCGCTTCAGAAGCAAGATGCTGTAAAACCTGCACTAGGGCGTCGTGGTGGATTTCCCCCTTCAGGAGAGGCGTTCAACAGAAGGAGATTCGGGCATTCTGTTTCTTGATGTTCCTCGTCACCTGCGCAGCAGGAGACACACAACCAAAAACAGACTGCCGCGCCGAGACACTCTTCACACTCTTCACTCCTTGAACTGCCGAGTCTTTGCTTGGGCCAAACTCCCGTTTTTTGGGAAGGACTTACGTCCGTCGGGTTGCCCAGTTAATGGGCAACTGTCTCTGGAAACAGTCGCTCGTTTCCCATTCGAACGCTCGGACGGCGGTCGGCGAAGACGGTCGCGGGTCTCGATAGCCGTTCCGCTTCGTCGTCTTTCCTTCCGTGTTTGCTGCGTTACTTTCCAAGTGCAGGCGTTTTCGCCTCTTTCTTGACAAAATCAGAATGGCAGTTCCGCGAGGTTTGTCTCGAGACATAAGCTCCACCGCCGTCGATCCACGAGGGTCACCGTGCAACTCTCCGCAAACATTCGCTGACTGCTGATTGGGCGAAAGAATGTAGAATTCGTCCTCTCCGGCTGCGCCACGGCGAGTTTCTTGCCCGACGGATGCCGTCTTCTGGGCGACATGTTTGCATCTGCAGAAACTTCTCTTCGTTTCGTCTCTGCGTGAGGTACTGTGAACGGCACATGTCGACATCTGCATCCAGGGTTATGTATGCGTCTTCACATACCTGTGCATACGCATTGACGCAAATGTATAGTGCTCGAGCCAACGGAACCGCTGGTAATTTCGGTTGACTTGTCAGTGTTTTGCAAAAGCGTCTCGAACGCTCTCTAACTACTAATTGATGTCCCAGATGGCGTCGGTATCGGCATCGGCGTCCAAACCCGTCCAAGAGGACGCATATGCGTCAACCCTCGAAAACCGAGATGAAGACGAGGCTCTTGAGTTCATAGTCTACAGCTGCAGACAGGTCACTGTCTACAAAATTCCGCCCAGAACACCCCAAGGTCACCGGTGCGTTACGAAGATCACCCCCCCCTACATCGTGCTCCTCTCTTCACGCACCCGTCCGGCGTGCTGTCACTGCCCACAATTTCTTCCGGTCTCTCGCCTGTTTTCTCTCTCGTACTTTCTTCGTGTCTTACGGATCCTCTGCGCCTTTTCTGCTACTTCCCCCCCGGAGACCTCGCTCGCGGGCATTTATGCGAAGAAGGATCTCAGATTACCCGATTATCTTTCTTATATTAATGCGTGGTGTTCAGCTGCTTCTCTTTTATTCTGAAGCACAGATCGACTGCGCACCCGCTGGCTAAGGCAGTTACGCTGTTTCCATTCCTTGCCGTTCCACCCTTTACCATTGTCGCTCTTCCGTTAGTTTGGTGTCATTTACAGTCCTTTGTGTTGCCCGCCCGTGCGCGCCACACGCAGATCTCTCGCGGCCTTTTTGCACCCTGCGCGTTTTCTCCACAACCCCGTGTCCACCTCCCGTTTCACGCGTACCTTCTTTCACCGTCGAAAAAGCCCTGCTTTTCCATGCTGCTTTAGAACAGCCCGCCACATATCACCTGGAACGGCAGCAAGGTCTGTCATCGTCCTATTCGTGTCTCACGGAAAACGCGGAACACAGGAAAACCACGGCGCAGAGCATGCACGCAGGCGGCCGGATCCAATGCCCACCCAGGACGGCGTGAAAGTTCGCTCTGTTCTCGCATTCTCTTGTGTCTCCACAGAGCAGAGAACTGGAAAGACGTGCTGTGGACGGGAAAGCTCCAAGTTGCCAGCAAGGGACGCAAGTGCTCGATACGCTTGGTCGATAGACAAACCGGTGAGCTTCTGCTCCTGCCTGGGAGACAACCTTGTGGTCCTTCTCTGCTATTTTGACCCGGCTCACGTCTTACTCGTCTGCAGCTCAAAGCGTCCGTAGATCTGCATACATTTGTGCATCTCTGCACGTCCACAGGCGTGTATACATTTATATATATATATATATATATATATATATATATATGTCTACCGGAATCTGGGCACTAAAAGTATTAATGTATGCACAGATGTGTACATGCGCTGATGTGCTTAGGAAACCTCTTTGCGGCCTGTCCGTTGCCGGAGAAGCACGAGGAAGCAGTTGAACGCGGTAGGTGGCCTAAGACTGTCAAGGCGTCGTTTCGGTAGCTGTGTAGGCTCCGCTCGTGGAGTGTTCACTCGCCTCCGCGAAGGCAGATTAAGCCGCGCAGAGGTGGGAGTTGCTTGCAGTCGGTTGTCGCGCGGTGGCTCTTTTCTGGCTCTTGGCGGCAGCCGTGAGTCCGCGACAGCGCGTCGGCAGACGCACAATGCCTCTTTGGACAGTGCAGGTTACACGGGTCCTGAAACCAGCGTTCTCTGCGTACGAAGACGAGACGCGCATGCGACTGCCTTAATGGCCCCAGAGGAGCCGAGAGGAGCCCTTGAAAGATGTGTTGTTCGCTCTTTCTCGTCCGTTTAAATGCCCGTAGGAAACTTCTCTCTTCCGCGAAAGGTTTCCCCAACAGTGCGTGCCAGAGAAGAGGAGAGGGGGGGGGGGGAAGTCTCCTTGCGTAGCGCATTCCTGGAAGAGAAAGGCTTCCTGTACTTTCTCCTGCCCATCTTTGCGGGTGGCCTTGGGACAGGAGGCCGGCTGCTAAGTGAAGTGCATGAAGTTTACACTGCGAGCCCGCGTCGAATTCATATCCTTCAATTTTGCGCTGCCTTTCGCGTTGCCCAGCTGTGGACAGTTCGCGGTATTTCGTCGTACGCCTCGACAACGGAAAAGGTGAGGGGAAGACGACGCATGTCGTCATTGTGAGCTTGTTTCAAAGTGCCGGGGGCATACGGAGAGATGGACGGCCGGGGCCAGGGTAGGGATCCCTTTAAAATTGGACTTCTCGCCTTGAGATGAGTGATTTTGTTCTCATCATCGCTCTGACTGGGTCTGTATGGGAAGCGCCCCGTCGCGGCGTAGGTGCAAAGCAGACACACGGAGAGGTTTGGACATGTACACAGATATCCATGGGCTCGCTGATACATTAACTAAGGGACAGAGATTGCACGTATGTGGGAATACAGTTGCAACTGACTGTGGAGGCGAATGCGTAAATAGGCTGACAGGCAGGCAGCAGTTCCCTGCACTTACAGGCAGCTCGAGACAAGTGGCGCCTAAACAGGACTGCACATGTAGCAAGAGAAACAGCACGCGCTCTTAAAGAGAAGTAGGAATTACTGATCCGCCTATGTTTCAGTCGAAGCTCCGCTGACTACGGTGCTCTCAACACTGAACGCCTACGCTGGGCTCCTAGTCTCCCCGGGCGCAGGAGAAGAAAAAGACAGGCCGGCTGGCGGCGACCGTTTTGCAGCCTCCGCCGGCTGTGCTTCACCCCTCCGAGCCTCTGTTTCTGTTTAACCCTGCGGCACGAGGTCACATCTGAGAGCAAATATAGTTGATTCGCGATTCGTTCAGACAGGCAAAAAGGAGCAAGCACGCGCGAATGGCTTCCAACCACTAGGCACTCTCGCACTCCGTTTCACTCGTGTCAGAAGCATCAAGTTCGAGAGTCTGTTCTGAGGCGGTGTCGACAGCCATGAGGCAAAGAAGAGGAACTTCTTTCGAGGGTGCTGTTCACTGGGTCCGGGCTGGGTGGAGGTTCTGTCACCTGAGGTCGCCTCTTCGTTCCGGTCTCTGCTGTGGCAGGTCGGCGCGCTTACGTCGGTGTCAGCTTCGCGGACCGTAACGACGCCTTCGACTTCACATGCGCCTTGAACGACGAAGAGAGGTAATGCGGACGCTCGCAACAGGCTGCGAAGCATCGTTGACATCGATTTCACGACTCAGATGCGTCCGTCCGAACCGCTGAGATTCATAGAAAGTAAAATCAACGCGCTAAACAAAGGGTGCGGCCTGGAGGGCGAAACGGACAGCACCCATAAAATGCCTAAAGGCGTGAAAACGGGACGCCTCAGTTGCAAACCTCTAGTCTGACGCCCTATTGGGAAGCGTCGCTGCTCTGACGCGTAGATCGTCGCACAACCTCTATATACGTTAGTATGGCATACTCTGGTCTCGCGATGTGCATTAACGCAAAGGGATTTAGGAATGGGTCATTCGGTTCGAGGTATCCAGTTCAGGATCGCGGTCTGTCACGACCGGTTGACTTTTCGGGCCCTGTGTCTCAACAGCCTGTTGAGTGTTTTTGTTCGACATTCGTTTAAACGGACCGCCGATGGGGGTCTGCGAACTTGACTGGCGGTCAGCTGGACTCTCCACGAATAGCCCTTGGGTACCCTCCACGGCTTTCGCTGGTGTACCTGTAAAAGGAAGGGACGCGAGGGAGGGGGGGGGGATAGTTTCCCGTTAACGTTCTGCCTGCGCTTTCTGGTTTGTGTCGATGCTCTGAGGCGCCAGAGAAGCGATTTGCTGGTAAAAAAGCAACAGATCCATGTCTCCCTGGGGAGGTTTTTTCTGTGGCGTGTTCGTTTACGGGGCGCCTTCTGGAGATTCGAGCTTTGAGTCGAGTAGAGACCGCCAGTTTGTGGCAACGTCTCTCCACGAGTTCTGTGTCGGTAGCGGAAGACACTCCGATTCTTCGTCTCAAAGGGTGAGGCGACCGTCTGAACGTCACAACGGTTTTTGACGTTCGCCTGCCGCGCGCCCGACCCTGTGTCGTGTTTCCGCAGACGACGACAGTTCGCAAGGACCGATCCAGCAGACGCTGAAGCGGCCAGCAGGACTGCTCCCAGCGGCGTCGAACGGGACTTTCGACTGGCAGAAGGTAGTTTCTGGTTGAGATGAAGCACGCAACAGAAAGCCCCCACGTGTCCGTTGCTGTGCAATTGTTAGCCTGTCGTTTTGCGGAAGCAAACGGAGAGAAAACACGCTTCGTTTTCTTCCGAGCGACACAGGTCACGGAACTGCGAGCGGTCAGTGAACCCGCGCCGTAGATGGAAACGGTGTCGGGAATGTCTCAGGCGGCGCGTTGCGGTTGTTTTCTGCATCCTTGCTTACCGTCTAGGCGAAAAGATTCACGTCAACATTCCCGGCATCACGTGCAAATCCAGGTATGCGTTTCCGCAGGCGACGGTTTCTTCCCACAGAAAAACTCGCTTGTGCCTGTCCTGCACAGACTCGCCCCTGGGGATGCTTCTACTGCGGCACCGCCATGCTGCGCGTGGTTGGTTTTGGCTCGCACCCATCCGAGAATGCTTCCTGTAATGTGGACGCTCAGTTAAAGCGGTGCTGTGGCCGAGTCGTCTCGGCGGAGCTCACAGCCTCCACACATGTGCCGGCTCTGCGACACGAGAAAGCTGCTTAATGGAATAGGGAAAGCTTTGTGGTCAGAGAGTTCAGAACACGCACACGGCCAACTCTTCTCAGGGCAGGAGCGGAGTTGCTGCGTTGTCCTCGTGTATCCCCCTGTCTCACTTTTCGTAGTTTTCCTTCCACGTGTTGTACTTTTGTTGCGTTAACCTTTCAGAGCCAAGTCCCTCCAGGCATATGCAGAAACGACGAGTGCAGAAAGCCAAACAGCCAGTCCCTTCTCTGGGCTCCTGCCTCCACCCCCCGAAAACACGAGCCGAGGTGAGGGACTTTACAGTCGCCTTTGCGAGGCACTCTCTCCTCACAGAGCGGAAAACTAAGGGACGCCCAAGTTTGGTGCTTGGAGGCACGCAAGGCAGGCGCGTCACTTTGCTTCGCGTACCCAGGCCGGACTCTAGAGCGCCTGTCTTCATAACTGCATGGAGCGGGGTAGGAGTGAAGGGAGAAATTCAGGAAATGCATTTCACGCCGAGTGCAGACTGTCTGACGTCTATCAGTGTGCCGTCGACGCGCAGAAGGAAGAAACTGAGAGAAACCGGATCGTCTCTGCTTCCACAGGGCCGCGCGTTCGAGCTTGCTGTGTGCTTTTTTGTCTGAGATGCAGAAGGACAGGAGCCGGCAGGATATCGACTGGAAGGCTCAGGCGTAAGACAGGATCGTATTCGAGGAGAAACATTGGTGCAGCGCCGTGCGTAGTGAAGTGTCAGCGAAGGATGTGCATGTCTCGATGTCCGTTTATTCCTGGCCCGCATTTAGGCATTCCAGTTTTTCACTCAACACGCGTTGCACACGATAAATGTGAGGAGAATCACACACATTCACACGCATACGTGTACCGTCAGGTACGCATGAATATCCAGTTGAGTGTATGCGACAACGTTAAACGACCAGAGCCAGACACTCAAAACCCAGAAACATCATGCATGGAAAGTTGTATGGATAGCATATGTAACCGCACTGCCTTTGTTACGATCCTTGTTTACATTCCACCACTGAACACTCCTATTGAGACACTGTCTGGCTTTTTCAAAGTAGGCCGGCGACCTCAAAACGTTTTCCGCTCTAGTCGATTCAGCGTCCACAGCCGCAAGTGCGACTGGCAGTCTGCCTCCCCCAGAAGAATAAGTCAAAAACAGAAGCGAAAGGAAACATGGGAGGGAGCGCTGACTTTGCGGGAGCTGTGGTGCACACAGGCAGGCGTGACTGTGTCGGTTGTCTTGGCTGCTTCAGATCTCGAGCGATTCGTTTTCCTTCGAGTTCACAGATTTCCAGCGCGGCGAGTGAACACGCAAAATGAGGTTGCTCCTACGTGCTGTCAGCCGTCAACGCGTTTCACGCGATGTGTTTTGAGCGTACACATGCATCTCTCTGCATGTGAAAATATAGATGTATGTGCATGCGAACACGCACTTACGTATATAGTGTTATATGTGATCAGCGTTATATAAACAGCTTACCGTCTCGGGGCAAAACGTGAATTTCACGAGGGGATTTTTCAAATGTGTGCAGCCAAAAAGGCATGCTTCACAAAAATGCACACTGACACCGCATATCTACACATATGTGCGTTTCAAATTCGACGTTCACCTTTATACCTCGAACGGTCGTCTTTCGTTGGAATTCAAACTGCTTTCGGTCGCGTCTTCACGTGTACTTCTGTTCTTTTGCATGCTGGACGCACACGCCAAATATAACACAAGGCGCCTGCTCAAGAGGATTGCACTTGCGGGCCATCAGAGGGGCAAAACCCCGTGTCACTTGTCCGTTTTGCAGCGTTCGCTGGCAGCGAACCTTGTAGTACAGTTCGATATGAGCGGACAGCACACATTTGCTGTTCTAGCTGTTACCTAGCTGCCTCCCTCTGCGGCTTACAAACAGCATGGCGGCGGGCTGTCGAGAGCTGTTTGGAAACACGGATTCTCCCCACTCACGGAATCCGAACATTTGCTTTCCGTACTACTAAGTCTCCTTCGTTACTGGAGTTGTTGCCAAGCACAACCGCGCTCTTCAGAGCCAAAAAGGAACTCCTGTGTTCCTGGCAAACAGGACCGGCGGCTGCCCCTCTCCTCGGTAGTCACAACTGTTGTGTCTGCCCGGGAGAGCGACGTGATCTCGGGTGGAAAGACAGCAGCATTGGTTGTTAAAGACACAATCCGAGATTCTGCTGGTCTGTCTTTTAGACGAGCGTGGCAACTAGAATGGTACTTATTATTTGCAAGCACTTGTTCTTTGAGGCTACGTAGACACCATTCGAGTTTACGCCTACTCCAAAGGGCAATACCCGCAACAACGGCTAATACAGCAAGCCCCAGTTTCGCCGGACGCTGCTTCTCCCTTGCGGAGTGTAGATGGCCTGCTTGCTTGTGGTAGAGATGAATCCACGTAGGCTCGCACTGCAGTGACTCTGTGCATTGCAGACACATGTTCGACATACAGTACCCTCGTAAACGTTTGGCCACAGGAGTGCCGACCCAAAGTGGTCGACAGCACAACGGCGCTTTCCGAGTGGAAACCCAGTCGTTTCTAATACCGTGTTCACCGTAGTGGGATACTGGAACCGTGCTGATTTGCACTAGAAAGGAATGTCATCTAGGAAATGGTCTCCTGAATACTGATGTGGGTGGCTGCTATGGATTTCGTGTACATTACTCTCCGCTCTTTCGCCGCAATAAGGGTGGCTTTGAAAGCGGACTACATCACTGCTGACAGTAAGTCGGCAAACTTGTGCCTGAGGTTTTGAGGAGACTTGACTCCTCATCGGCATATTGGGTCTATAATCAGGGAGCGCCATCAGCGCCGTAACCGGCGCGGCAGCAAAAGTCGGTGGTGGTCACACCCTGCTCAGTTTGAGCCATTCGCTTTTGTACACTTGGATTATTTTATCTCCTCCCTTTGAGTTCCACTACTGTCACTTCCCGTCATGATGCTGCTCTGATGTGCCATATCTTGACTCACAGCGCGGTTTGTGTGGCACAGTAGGCAAAATCCGTGGCTGTTGTTTGCCTCGCAGCCACGGACACTACATTTGCATGCATGCACGGTTGCAAAAACAATCGAGTTTTCCCGTGGTTGCCGTATAGGTCAATTGATTTTATCCTTGCCGTTTTGTCTAGAAACCCGGCGTCAGAGAAACGTTTCCTCTGCGTGCTGGACCTCTATCCATTTTAATTGTTTTGCTGGCTCCACTGGAAACGTGGTGGACAGGGGCATGCATTGTATCTAGACCTCGTCCAGTCGATGCGGGCTGGGACATCTCAGGGACGCCAATATATCCAGCCCTTTTCACCAACAGACTTTGACTCAGAGGTTCCACTCGGTTGATTCTGCTCCTGTGTGCCCGGAGACTAGACAGGGCGTCCACTGGCATCATTCTACAGGGGCAGCACGACTGTCAAGTCTGTCCATCGCTTCTGGGTATTTCTGCTCCGAGAAGCACAGATATCGTTTCATTCAGCCTGTTGAAAGAGCCTGGGGCGCTGGTGTATCTCCACGAGAGAGGTCACTCGATCGTGGTGGCGACCACAATTTGTTTTCGACATTCACGAGAGGGTGTGTGAAAACACTGTTTCGTTTCGCTGGTGGTGTAATCATTTGTTACTGTCGTGTTCACAAACGTTTTCTTTCTCACGTAATCGACATGAAGGAAACGAGAGAAAACAGGGCCGACCAAACTTGTAACTGGGAGGAGGGAGAAGGCCTTCCAGCGCTGTCGTGCCGCGTCAGGTATGTGACGTCAGCAGAGGATCCAGCGGTGTGCATGTATCGAATGAAGGGTGTTCGCGACAACTATGTTTTCTCTCAATTAAAAGCTCAAATGTTGGCGAAGAATGCCTGGTATGTGCCTGCATGCTCCTCGACAGTCGTGCGCCGCGCTCTCTCAAGTCCGTTTTATCCTGTTAAGTCTGTTCTCTTGACGCCGGTCCTGCTCCGTGAAATGGCAAACAAGATTGAGACGGCCATTCATCGACGGCGTAAGCTGCTGAAAGCATACGAGGCACTCCGACATGGTAGGCGCACAGTGCAAGAGGAAACGCAGGAGCAGGAGGTGCACAATTCTGTGTGCCGAAAGGCTGATTCTTTGAAGCATTTTGGAGAGGGTGGATGTCCAAATCTTTCCGTAGATGAAGTTGATGACGACGAAGTGGAAGTTCTTCTCGTAACGGAAAGTCTTTTCAGCGAAATTCTCGGTATGCCAGTAAACCACCGGCAGTGCTGCGCAGCGCTGATAGATGTGCGCATGCCGACAGTTGATGATTTCGGGTGTGTCGGAGCCCCTCCCCACGAACTCTCTGATTCCCTCGGAGAGCCGACCGCGTCGGCTGAGACCGGGGCACCTCTCCGTCTTACTTCCTCTTCACGAATATCACGGACAGTTGGACGAGAAGATAGTAGTATTCCTGTATCTTCTGATGCCCTCTTTCCCATGCTCGTTCTGGATGACGTGCAGAACTCAGACAACATTGGCACACTTATGCGGACAGCCTTCTCGTTGGGTGTTAGGTCTGTTCTTTTATCTCCCGTGTCGTATGCGGCGGTGAACGCACGATCCGCCAGAGTATCGATGGGATCCATGTTCCATTTGAGGTTACTAAAATGTGATCCAATCTTGGCAGACAGTGCTTTGTGCTCACTGGGCGGCGGTTTCGCTTGGAGTCGCCATTCTGGATTAGATCTGTCAGCGTATCACTCCGCTCCACGATCGCCGCTGCCGATGGCGCTGACCAAGCTGAGGCGTGTGTCGCCGTCGTGCGTTGTCATCGGCACGAGCCCTGTAGGTGACCCTACAATCTTGCACCACCCAAAAAAGTGGATTCGGAACCGACGCCAAACAGCTGGGGTACCGGGCAGCAGCACTTCACTGCAGACTCGCCAGGGTCAACTCGGTAGCGACGGAAACCGTGGGAACTCAGGTGCTGTCGAGTGCCACAGCAGTGCACTACACTCCGAGCGGATCCCTGAAGCGACGGAGTGTCGGGATGGTAACTGCGCGGCTGGCGATGCAACGGCGACAGGTTTTAAGAAGAATGTGGTCGAGGAGGACGAGGAAATATGTTTGGCGGTAGTGGTGGGAAATGAACAGAAAGGTAGTTCACGGGAGGTTCTTGACGCGTGTGATGGCATAGCAGCCATAGCTCAGGTGAAAGGTGATTCGTTGAGTGTGTCAACGGCGGCAGCGGTCGTTCTTTATACGCTACAGCAGGAGACTTTGATAAAGCTGCGAGAGCAAGTTCCCTTTGTACCTGATGAGGACCTAATTCCTGATGATTCTTTCTGACAGTCCGCAGGGGGATGCACAGCGAATTCGAGAAGATGCATGCTGTCGCTTGATATGCCTCCTGCGTCTTTGCCAGCTTTCGTCCAGACCTCTGCGAAAGATGGTTCTAACATTTCGCGTCTGTTCATGGCTCAATAGAAGCATACAGAGTCCGGAATGAGATACCACCGAGCTAGAGGTGCATAGCTAGTTTGGCCGTGACTGTGACAACGCCGCAGAGTGTCTTGCCGTCCTTTGTGACGCCACGTTTTCTTGCTTCGTGGTGTGGTCATATGTTTGCGGTATAACCTTGTTTCAAGGTTGTTGGCCTGCGTACCGCCCCTTTTTTTTGGTGTCACAAAGTGGAAGGAAAAGACTTGCTTTGTGGGACCGGTGTGCCAGTGGAGTGTCACGCCATAATTTTTCCCTGCCAAAAGATTCGTTTTGTCTCCATGGAGCAACGTATATTTCCATGAACCCGCGCTAGTGTTCACACGGGTTCAATAATCACTTATCCAGTCCCTCCCCATTGCGGATGCCGCGTGACAGGAAGCGATGTGGACAATGCCATGTTCCCCATGAGGTTTCGCATCACCCAGAGAACGTGGGCGGCACGACTTGTGTCTTCATGTAAATCTTGTTGGTCATCCCACCCAAAGGTCGGCATCTTCTAATTATGAACCCGTGTATAGATGGTGTTCAAAGCTTGTAGTATGAATGAGAGTCGGAGCTCTGGATGAGATTGTGTCGCTGTTGAAGTCGCCTCCTCAGTAGCAGCAAACCCGCAGGTCGTATCACGACCAGAGTTCGCGACGACAATTTGCCAGCTACACCTCTCACGTACGTGCGCGTGGTTCAGTATGTAGCTACAGAGCACAAAATCCTTTGCGTTCCCGCAGTACGAAATTTTTGCCCGTTAGCGCAGAAAGACTACCATTGACAGGCAAACCGTTTGGTTGGAGAGGTGGCCTCGTGCTGTGTGCGCGCCGAACCATCCACGGCGGATGTTTTTGCCACGGACAAAATCTCTAGCTCCGCACGTTATTTGGAGAGCGAAACCTCATCTCCTTGCTGGTGAGGCTGGTTGAGATCGTACGAGCTGCCCTGGTACAGAGTCGGTTTCCTTTAAAAGACATATTCTATCCGTCGCAGCTCATCGTGCGCGTGGAGGCTGGTCTTCAGTCTCGGTAAATATACCCTGACAACGAAACACGCAAGTTCAACACCCGACACAGCCTGTCTGGCGGGACCCAGTTACAAATCGCACAGATTCTAACTGTACGGCGATCAGTTCATACTTCATTTATCCGTCTCAATCGAGGTCGCCTTACGTGGCGCCTGATGCAAGTCTTCCATTGGCTATGGGGCAAACGGCAGTTGCCGTTTCTCAGGTCGCCCAGTTTTCGCGTGCGAGCACATTAGGAGCGTCCAGGCTGTGACCGCAGCTCTGCTGACGTTCCCGCAAGCGTAAAACATAGCCATCCACAAAATATCCAATTCCCACTGACTCTCGAGCCTCTCTTTATTTTTTGGTACACTGTGTGGGGCGTAGCGCACAAGCAGTCAGGGCTGCTTCTTCCCTGAGAAAGCTTTGTGTCCAGCGTGCGGAGGAGACAAGATGGAAATACACACCTACATACTGAGATTGGTTCGTCCACCGGAACAGTTGGAGTTGCCATCGGGAAAGGCTGCGCGTTTCACAGCCGGCCTGAAGCAACATGGCCACTACCTCAAAAACTTATTTTATCTCAGGCCGCCCGCCTGTGTCCAACTCCTGCAGCCAGCTGTCTCTCGAACCGTAATGACGGGGAAGTCGGCACGCAGGACTGATGAGGTTACTTTTCGCGGCTTGCAACGGCTGTGTTTCTGTGCTTGTCATTGCAAAAGGCGTAGTTCTGCTTTCGACGAAAAAACTGTCCAAACGTGGGCAAGCTTGTTTGAAGCACCCTAAACACACAATATTTATTACCATTCCTCTCCCCTTTCCCCCAACTACCACAACTGCACGAGACTACATACCTCATCTGGAAGCAATATTACTGCAACTCGAGTGATACAGACCCTCGGGTGTTTCTCTGGGCTGACTTGTGTGCTAAAGAGGCGCAGGTTCACAATTTCCGCTGCAGAATTCTGGGGAAAGGGATGAGCGACCAACAGACACACATTCGAGCGCGACACTGCCGCGTCGAGAGACATGCCAGTTAAGCTCATTCAGACCGTCCATTTTCTGTTAAGGAGAATTAGCCTGGAGGCGCCTGGCACTGGGATCATGAACAGCCAGGCTCTCTATTTTGTGTACGCCTACTAGCTGTATTTGCTTCACTGGGTGGCGAGCATGGCGGTGGCACACTTTGACTCCTTCAGTTCTCCGATGAGAGATTCCTTCCCACCGGAAGATCAGGAATCCCCTTCCCCGGTAGGTGCGGATCTTGACGGCCACGTCTTGGAAGACCTTGATCTACGGCACGAGGCCACGAGGGGTGACCACCTCGAACCCCCGGATGCAATCATCGAGGTTGAGCCCGCTCCTGAAGGACTGCCACTACCAACAGTGGTAGAAACGGACCGTTGCGCCCAAGTAGAGAAAACAAGCAGAACGTGCAGTTGCTGGAAAACTTCCATGTCCCATATAGTTGCCTTTTTGACTGTTTGCTGTTTTGTGTTCGTCACGGCCACCGTCGCATGCCGCCTGGCGATAGGAAAGAGTCCAACTGAACCCGCAATAATTTTCACTGTTACCTGCATTACCGTGGCAGTCGGGATATGGGGGATTATTGCACGGAGTCAAGGACTGACCATGGGCTATGGCTGCCTACTCGTTATATTAACTGTAACGACGATCATTTGCGGCTCCTTAGAGGCAGAGCGTTTCACAGAAGAATTTGCAGCATTGCAGGAACTGAACGGGAAACCCAGCTTGACCCCTGACGATGAGCAGCAAGTGAAAGACATCTCGGAATCGCTCAAGATCCTGGCAGCCTTCGTGGCTCTTTATTTCCTCTGTGCCGCCCTGGTCCTTGTCACAAGCATCCTTACTTTCAAGTTGCCTAGAAATCTAGCCGAAAAAGAGCGAGAAAGCAAACTAGGGGATGCGCAGGAGAATCATGATGAAGCCAAAAAGGCGCAGGTGACACAAGGAACGAACCGATGTGAAGATGACAAGCAGAAGGAAACACCTTCATCGGCAGATGCCAATATTCCCCTGGCGCCACCGCCCGTAGTAGACCCAACGGCGATAACGGACGACGCTGAAGGTGGTGAGCCCAATGAAAATTGATTTGACCTGCGTTGAATTGAGCCGTGAAGTCATAATAACGCGGAAATTTCATGTGAACCAGTTCTTGGATCTCAAGGTATTGTAAGGATAGTGAATGAAAATGTTGCCTTTCGTGGAAGTTGCATGACGCCGTCCGGAGAGGGGCGGCCTCCCACTTCCGTTGCATGCTTGTCTCGCCAATTGCTGTGCGGCGGTGTTTCTGGATGGATATCCCACCTGTTGTGAAAGTTCTGCTCGAGGAGCTTTAGCCTCTCCGGCCTTTCCCTCTTCCACAGAGGTCGTTCTAACAACACGTGTCACCACCGTTTATCATGAAACTCCAGAAAATTGAAAGCTGCCGGGTCTTCACTGGCCAAAGCGTGGTGCCCAAGCGACAGGCAGCAGCTCCCATACCCAGAAAACAGCGGTGAATTTGAGAGGCATTGCTGAGTACCAACCGACATGTGACGGGTCCTTTTTCATGACAAACAGTCACTCTGTGATGCGGATGACGGCAACCCGGATGATACAGCACGGTACTCCTGATACAGATGCCGAAGACAAAGTCGGTGGCAGAACTAGGCTATGTGCAAGCTCCAACCGGTTTCTGGTAGGAGCCCTCGTGACAATTGCTGCACTTGTGCGGGTGTACATGTTCACCGTATGCATCTGCCACGAGCTACGGCAGCCCTTCTCCTTTTCACTGTCAGCTGCGACCGATAGTTTCCTTCAGCGGAGGCTCTTAACGGATATCAACACGTGACGCCGCTGAAGCCACCCTTCACCGTCTGTTGCTTCCGAATTCACTCTACTCTCGGAGGGCCGATGCGTCGTTTGAAAAGACCATCTTTACCCTCCAACATTGTGGTGGAACACTTGATCTCAGACGCCTCCATAACGATGCAGCGGAGATTGCTAGATAGTTGACAGTAGGAATCGGTGCAATAACAACACGAAACCCAGTCCGCAGACTCAGGTAGTTGTGCAACAGAGAAAGAATCTTCGGCCCCCCCCCACCCTATCATTCCCTGAGAGGTTCCTTCACCCGAGCACCTCTGCCGTTCTCCAAAATTTCCATCAGCCTGAGTAAGGAGGTGCCCGGATGGTGTCAGGAATGCGTCTGCCCTCCCCAGAAGATCACAGCATCGTGCCACAGTTAAGCTACCACCGTTATCCCGCATAGCCCAGAGTGTTTTTCTATCGCAGTCTGTAGATGTCGGCACATTTCATCACCGACTCCCTTATCTGCCGTACAGCGGGTCCGCCAAAAAAAGAGTGAAGTCCTGCAGCAGTCAGCCCTCCTCTGCTACTGTTCTACTTTCGCATAGAAACAAAAGTAAGTCTATCGCTGCCGCAACCGGACAGCAGCCGGGACCTGAGCTGGTTGAGACACTTTATGTAACTGGAGTCCCTGAGCCGCGGTTGCGTGCAACAGCCATACCGCGCGCGGTCGGCATGCTGGAAACCCGCTAGGTGGTCACCCAAAACTCGTGGGTACCTCTACGTACAATGCAGAAGCCTGTGTGTGATCTCCATCCCGGATTAAAGTGACGCCGTCCCGCTTTGGGTTCTAGGTTACCACAAACCACAGTATTCCGGCGTTACCTGTTGGAGGCGGCC
Organism: Neospora caninum Liverpool; assembly: GCF_000208865.1. Lineage (NCBI taxonomy): Eukaryota > Apicomplexa > Conoidasida > Eucoccidiorida > Sarcocystidae > Neospora > Neospora caninum. The sequence continues at coordinate 575,533 of NC_018394.1, read as the reverse complement.
ATACACAAGTACGCTTCGTTTCTGTTCACACGTCTCTCTGATGAAGAAAACGTAACGGCGGCGCTGGGTCCCATTCAATGCTTTCGGGGCGAATAAGATGCCGCAAAGAGTACAACCTTGGGCTGTGCCGACAAGGCTGACACACTGAAGTTGGAAGGGCGTTGCACTAAGAGGCAGCCTTCAAATAGCTCCGCCTAATGCTTTCCAGCGCTCTGGGTCCCAGTGCTTCCAGAACGTTGGCTGACAAAAACCAGAAAAGAGTATCGTCTTTTCCTCAAGCGCTTACTTAAAACATTATAAGTGAATTCTGTTACCCGGCTTTCCCCGCCGTGCATGCACTGCTGTTTTTTGTTGCATGCACGGCCACTGTTCACCTACCTTGCGTCGCCTGTGCACACACTTGGTTTAAGGAGAATTTTGCCCCAGGTCCATACCCATTTTGATCGGAAGTTTAACACACTTGTTCACCGAATGTCTTTCGTGTCTTTGAACGTGGTTGGGTCCCCTTGGACACTCTTGGCTGGTGTGCAACGAGGAATCTGTTAAAGAACCTCACGTGCATGACAATCTCACTGGCCAGCGTAGGTCGGACGACTACCTTCTGCTCCTGTCTAAGAGTGTTTCGGGTTGGATCGATGCAAGGGAGAGTGGAACGAGCTTCCTAGTGTTGTGTGACAGAATGAATTTTGAGTTTGAGTCTGGGCATGCATGTCCTGCTTTGCCGAACTTGCAACTGAGCGAGACACGGCAGATTGTCGAAAGAGTGCACTGGAGGAAACAGCGCCCCATATTGGTGACCCTCGCCGCTTCTGCTTCAAACACCTCGCGACTGCGCCCGCACCAAGTTGTTTGCCATCATTTTGCGCGTTCCGTTGACTCCGTTGCCGGTCCGTGGACTTTCCCGATTCTGGGGTATTGCCAGTCAAGCGAATGACGGTCCGAAACAGCCGCTTGCAACTGCGCCCGTGGGTGTAAACGTATCAGGCAAGGAGGGGAAGATGCATGTTCAGAAATCTATTCGAGGGTCAGGCAGGAGGCGGAAAGATAGGGAGGCAGAGCCGTACCCTGTCGCTACGCGTGAGGACGGTCAGGCTTCCTTCGGCGACAGTCCGTTCGGGACTGCCAAAAAAACTTCATGCCAACCTGGAACGCCCGTCGCCATGTCGCCAGCTTTCGACAAGTTTGAAAACGGTTTAGATACACGACGGAGCGGAGGCGTGCCGATGACAGATGGGCCGTTTGTTGACGATCCGGGGACTCCATTCCAGGGCATTGAGAGAGAGCGCATCCAAGCTTGCACGGGACTCGCGGCTGCATTTTTAGACCTCGAAGGCCATTTCCACATGCGCAGCACTCGAGCATCGGAACTCGGGGAGGAACAACTTCGTCTGTTTACGCGTTTCCAGCGACAGGAGCTCCGCTCGCGCGCTCGGAGGCCAGAGCGGAAAGGGGCGTCGTCTGCTTCGTCGTATTCCAAAGGTGTTGAAGATTCGGGGAAATGGCGCGGCAACGTTTCTGGTTGCCCACGAACTGGCGGCCGAAAGAGCTCTCCTGGAAGCGAGACGCGAACTCACCAAGAGGACGAATCGGACGGAGGGGATTTTCATGATGCGACTGAAGCCTACGAGACCCCGCGAGAGGCCTCGGCCAGATCTCCGGTCGGACAGGCTGCGTCTTCGCCACACTCTCAGGCAAGACCATTTCGAGACGTAACTGATTCGTCCGACGACGAAGAGAGAAGCTGCATCTCACTGCCGGCTGAGACGGAAGAGGCGAGTGCGGCTACGCAGTCGCGGAGCAGGAAACACAGCGAAAGCCAGGACAGCCAAGGGGCGACGCACGAACTTCGAGTGCGCCGCTCGAGCAGCGATCAGGCCCGAATCGTCCGGCAGTGCTCCTTCACAACTGCGGTCGACGCCTCGCCCTCGAGTGCACTGAAGGATGGCTCTGCCGGCGGGAGATTCGCGAGACGATCCCCGAGCGGATCGGCACAGGTGGGCGGCCCCCCGACGGCGGGGATGGAGCCCTGTAGTCGGCGCGCCTCTGAGAGGCAACGCGACTCGACCCGCTCTGGAGTCCAGGAACCGAGCCACACTCTTGAAACCCCTAGAGGGGAGTTTTTGTCGGCGTTTGACACCGCCCGCTTGCGGTTCCGGCAGCAGAGCTTTCCCGACTCTCTCGCAGCGACAACGAAACAAGGCAACGAAGCCGCGCAACCTGGGACGCTTCCTCGACAGGAAACGCAGCTGGAAGACAGCAGTCTCCCCGCAGTCCCCGACCGAGTGGCAAACACAGAAGCCGCCGCTGCGGCTTCTGGGGACTCCGCGAGTGTGGCGGGAGGAAGGGAGGACGCGAGTGGAATTCCAGGTACGGAAGGGAATGGAGAGGCGGTCCCCCGGATGCGGCAGGCCTCGTCCGCTGGGAAAAGGATGCAGTGCGACGCACACACAGAGAGGCAGGCAGATACGCATCGATACCCGACATTCCGAGTCCCTCGCGCACAGGCAACAATCGATATCCAGCAATAAATACAATGCTTCGCACGTGCGCACCGTAGATAGTTTCTGTATTTTGGGACGGGGGGCTCTTGGCGGTCGCGTTGAGAGACCACGCGAGACACACAGCAAGGCAATCGCTGCGGAAGGAAGCGGTTCCGGGCGCAAAGGAACGCGCTGCGCAAACACACGGCTGCGTTGCAAGATCAGCTGCCAGCTCCTCAGGGTTTGAATACCCAGACCGGTCCTGCACACTTTGCTTTTCCTCTCCAGTCTCTCTTTCCCTCGTGTGTCTCGACGTGACCGTGCCAGAAAGATGGATCGTATGCTTTCCCTCGAGAAGACCGACTTTCGTCGGTCTTTGTGGTTACCAGCATCGGCGTGTTATTCACAGAAATGAACCTACAGATATATTTGTATATAGTTGCACGTATGCGTATATGTAATCCATGAAATGTATGTACCAACATATAAGCACTTATATATATATATATATATATATATATATGGACATGTGTGCCGTGCGTGCTGCGCTTCAGATGGAGAGCTTCGTCACTGCGATTACGCGGAACCGCTATCTGCATCGTCGTGTGCAACTTCTGCGGCCTGCGCATCGGTCGCGCCGTCTGGCGAGATGTCGAGGGCTTTCTCTCTTGGCACTTTGGCAGGCAGTGCGCGCACCTTCCGCAGCGCTGCGTTGCGTGGAAGTTATCCGTCCAAGCGAGGTGGGAGTCGTATGCCTAGCCTCACCGCTTTTGGTTTTTTTAGCTTCGATGGAGACCACGTCGACGCCTGGGGCTGAGTGCTTGTTCGGTAGTTATACGAATGCATGACCCCTAGAAGACGCGAAGGGACTTCTGCCCCCGTCCTGACGGCGAAAGAAAGACGAGCGACAGAGAGAGAAGGCAGGCGGTGGTCGGCTGATGTGCTCTTCAACTCTTGGCTTATAGCGACACGGTGACCGTTTTGGCTGTAGGCTTGGCGCGACTCGCGTTCTGTCTCTGCTGAACTTGCTGACGTGCGGTGGGGTGTTTACACGAGAGAGCGGACCAAGAGGGGTTCGCGTTCGCCGTTTCTCCCTTTTTTCAATCTCTCAGCGTGGATGACCCGATCGATAACTGCCTTCAAGCGACTTGGAGGGGGGCGGCAGTGCTCGGGAGAATCGACGGCTAGTGCAACAACGAAACAATCGGCTGCCGTTTCCAGGTATTCAGACACCACTATCCCAAACCAGGTCCATTTCATATCGTGCTGTGAGGATGCCTGCTTCTCCTGTAGAAACACGCCTCTTTTTCTGGAAGAAATGGTCCAACTTTTCCACAGCGTAGTGTTGTGTATGTAGAGAACTGTGTACAAAGTCGCGTATGTGTCCCCCCGGAGAGCTGTCTCTAGAAACCTGTTCCATGCGAAATCCCGATACACAAAGGGGCAGATCCCTACATCAATGCCCATATATCTATATCTATCTAGACAAACGTACAGGTGATCCTGCAAGTTCGTCCCTAAGTATATTGACGTTTGCGTAGATCGCGTATCCCCATCGAAGTGCGCTTGTTCAGCTATGCGTTCATGCGTTTCTGCGCGCGCCTTGGTGTGGAGAGATGACGGAGTGAGCAACGAGCGAGACGCGTGTTTTTGCTGTCGGGGCACCGTCGCCCAACGGACCGTACGACAACAGAGACCAGAAAACCAGGGGCGAAGTGTCGACCATTTTGTCACACATTTCCGCGTGCCAACATGCGAAATACCTCACACACATGGCTGCAAGCACTGCGGCTCTCAACGGACGTCCGGTTGTCGCGTCGCGTTCTTCGAAGAAACTGCCATGTCCAAACCGGTCAAGTGTCCTTTGCTGCTACCGCACTTGCCCTGTCTGTACAGCTCGCGAAGCGGTACTACAGCGGAGGAGAAGACGGCCGCGGTTTCGGCGGGGCAACGTCCGGGAGGACGATGCACTCAGTCTGCAGGCGCCGACTACGCTGGCCTGGTTGGTTTTGGTTTCTCTGCTTAGTGCACAAGTGAACAGAGCCGAGCTCCTGACAGTGTGTGTGCGAAGCTTGGACGCATAAGCAAGGCGAGTGCTTCCGTGCAAACTCCTTCGGCTCTCCTAACGAACGCCATTCCCTCTTAGCCGAGCCGCAACTCCACCGCCGGGCAGAGAGAACGGATGTGGAGATACGGCCGAACGTGACGGCGGACTCGGGATTCCGCTGCCGAGCCGTTTTGGTCATTCCGCGCAGGTGTTTCGTAAGTCCCGACAGACCACTGAAGCTGTTGCGTGTCCCGTTTGTTCGTTTCTCTCCAGCAACCCTTCCCAGCCGTCCTAAAGAGGAACGCGAATAAGGGAGGCAAACACCAGCCTCCACCGTCTGAGGTCTGGTGCGTGAGGGCGCTAGAAACGGGTGAGGTGGACGCGCCTTCAAATGCGCCTGACACAAAACCACCATTGCATATCTAGCCGTACATGCAAACACGTATGCATATCCCTCTGCATCCCTACACACGTGCAAAAATATTCTTATGTAGAACATAAATCTGTGTACACGTGAGGTGCATGCATTTGCATGCGTCGGCCCACATCGGTATGTGTCTGCAGATCTGTTGGCGTCTTGCTTTGCAGCTGGACGGGCTGGACGCTGTGTGTACGCATGCGGACGTAGCCTCTGTGTCCGTCAGAGTGTAGCCGTATCGTTTCTGTTTTGCCAGAGAAGGAACCTCGACGCCAGTGCTGCGTGTACGTGCTCGCGCCTCCTCGCTGACGTTTCGTTTCCTCCCCAGGCGACCGCGCAGCGCTTTGGGCGATCGCGATCTCACCCGCAGGCGACTGGCTAGCCGCTGCCGGTCAGACGGGGGTGATTTCTCTCTGGGCCGTGCCTCCGCCCTCCCGCGTCTCCGCCGCGTCTTCGCGGGCTTCACAGGTGCCTGATCGAGGCGGCGAGAGGCGCGGCAGGACGGAACCGGCGTGGCCGGGTTCGCTGTGTGAAGCCGGCGGCCAGCGACCTGCGATGCAGCGTGACGGCGAGTCGCGACGGGGCCCGACCGGCGAAGCAGCCCAGACGGAAATGGCTAGCCACGGCGCAGGTTTCGCTCCCGAGAAGGCAGACGCAGACAACGAACGCGATGGAGGAACGCCAGGGGAGGGACAGGACGCAGGTAAGAGAGGCGAAGGCGAGAGAGGAGACGCAGAGCTCGTCTCGAGGTCCGGCCAATCCCGGGAGTGAGGCCCGCTGCAGGGGCGATCGGGTTTCAAGTCCTGCGGAAACGGAGAGGCCCCGAGGGGTTTCAGGTTCTTCAGTGTCCTGTCATGAACCAGCTGGAGGGAGAGGCCTGTGTGCCTCGCGTCGCGATTCGGCCCTGGAGGCTTTTCTTTCTACGCCGTGCAGCGAGTCGTCCCAAACCCGCCCCAAGGATGTGGGTGTGCTTTCGTCCCCACGTTTCGCGATGGAATCCGATTGTGGAACTGTGTGTGGCTGACGGCGGGGATCTCCAGAGGTTTCTCGGCTCCGAGCTTCGTTCGCTGTTTGCTCTGCGTGTGTGTTCTTGACTCCAACCGACTGCTCCACCCGTCTACGCCAGGCAAGCGCTCCCCGCACGTCTCTCCGGACACAGCTGTCCCTTTGCTCGAACAAGAAACGGGAAGGAACGAAGCCTCGGAGGCGGTGTTGCGGGACGCGTCGCTTCCACCCGGAGTTTCTGCGTCGACTGCCTCTTCGGATCGTTCTCCCTCCTCCTGTCCCTCTTCGTCTCTTTCCCGGCCTCGCCACCAGGAAGACGGAGACCGGCGGGCCGTGTCGGCGCCGGAACGCGCGGGGGAATGCTCACCAGCCCCCGGCGCTGGGTGTCCCTTTGAACGTTCTCAGCTGTCTCCGCAGACGCTGTTTGCCACAGGGGGAGGGAATTCAAACGGCTTGCGGACCGAAAGACGGACGCGGAGTGACGGAGATTCCCAGACGCGTCGCGGACCTGCGCATCCTTCGCGCCGTGTCCCGACACCCGACGGCGTCGGGGGACAGCTGGTCGCCGGCGTCGAAGAAGAAAGCCCAGCTGAGGACTGGGGTGCGCAGTCGGACGAGGTGCGGGCGTCGTCGCGTTCTTGCCGAGAAGACAGCGAGGCGGGAAGAGAACAACGAGAGGAGGCAAACCCCGCGCACTCCGCCCCGTGGTTTGTTTCAGATCGGCCGAACCTCTGTCTTACGGGGCACTCTGCGGCAATCATTCAGTTGGTTTGGGCACCCACCGCAAAGGTCGCGCTCCTCCTCAGCTCCTCTCTGGACAAGACGGTAAGACTCCGAAGCGAAGCGCATCCCGCTGTTGCATGGAGCCTGTGTGTCCCGTCCCTCTCCTCAAGGTTTCTTCAGGGAAGAAAGAGACGCTTTAAAACGAGATCCACTTCGCTCCAGCCCTCAGTCGACGCGCCGCGCAGTCGCCTCAATGCGGAATGTGCAAACGGGTGCAGAGCTGTAGATATTTGCAGATATGCAGATGTAAAAGCGCCTGTTTTAGGGGGGTATACTGGCGTCTGCGAACGCCAAGCTCTTAGTCGCCTTGCACAGATGCATGCCGACTCCAGTGTGGCGTTTTTTGCGTGAGCCGCGGACGATCGACTTCGACTGCGTTGGACGCGCGGTCCACTGTGGGCTGTTGGAGTCCACATTCGGAGACAATACGCGCTCTCTGACTGGGGTGATTTTCTCAATTTTCTCGCTCAGGTGCGGCTGTGGCGACCGGCCAAGCAGCCTGAGGCCGTTGCGGTTCTGCGATGTCGAGACTGGCCAACGAGCGTCGCCTTCCACCCTGCTTTCAAGGTGACGACTCTTTGGCCTGGGGGAGCTCACACCTTGTGGCGAGTCTGGGGAATCGCGCCGCTACATTCTATTTCTGACAGGAACGGCACAGAGTGCAGAAAAAAGCGCGGGGGTTCAGAGCGTGGTTTGCCTCCCCCATAACGGAACCAAAAGCTCGCCAGAGAGTGTGCCTCGAGAACGCGAGATGCCCACGTGTCTGACTGCTGCAGGCATGCATGTTCGTATAAATGAATGCACGCATCCACGTGGATATGCATGCGCGGTGCCGAGTGAGGGTGCATGCATGCGAGCATCACCGCCGAATTTCAAAAGACGAGTGCTGGACCTTTGAAAGCTCCATGAGAGCATGGCTTCAGACACCAACCATTCGCCGGTCGTACCCAGGCGGCGCGCGACGGGACGTGTGGGGGGGGGGGGGGTCATTTCCAACTTGTTTGCAGCATGCGTGTCTCGCTTTCTTCACATCGTCGCGTTGTCGTAGAATCCGTCACGCTTTTCTGCTTCTCGCGTCTCGTGTTTTTTTCGTGTCCTTTGTTTCAGAACGTGGTGTTCACGGGGTGTCTAGACGCCACCGTGCAAGTCTGGCGTCTCTTTCCGGTCCCGCCGTCCAGTCGCTCCCGTCCCCCTCGAGACGAGCGAGGGCGAAGAGAGCACGGAGACGAACGCAGGCGGCCAGAGAGAGGAAAACTGCTCTGGGAAGCTCGCGTCGTCGAGTACCTGAAAGTCACCGAACTCGTCACGGCTATCTCCATCTCTCCCAAGTGCGTCACCTTAACGCCTTTCCCTCTCTGCCAGCCTTTGCACAAGGCCGACTCACGTGCTCAACAACGATGCTGTGTCCCTCTCTCCACTTATATATATATATATATATATACATGTATATTTGTGCTTGGCAGTCTGCTTGTCTGGGGTCTTCCGTCGTCTCGCGAACCCCTCATAGCGGCAGAGGAGAAAACGGAAACGCGTCTTGTTTGGTGTCGGGACAGCGCGCGACTTCTAACCGGCAGCCGGTTCTGTCGTGTCTGCTGCGTTCAGCGGGTCCGTTCTCGCCGTTGGCTTCCGCAATGGGACGATTGCCTTCTACGACGCTCAGGTAAAAAGCGCGACTCAGCGAAACATTTCCTCGTTTTTTCGGCTCAAAACAGTCACCGTTTTCGTCTCACAAGGGGCGAGGTGACACGCTGGCCGGGGTGCGGACACCTCTGCTGTTTGACTCCCGAACAACCGAGACAAACAGTTCCCTGGTACTGCAAAACGTGCCGCGTTTTGAGGAGATGTGTGTCCGAGAAGGCGACTTGTCTCGAGTCGCATGCGCGGTTTGCCACCGTCTTCGCTCGAAACACACACGAGGCGCCAAGGGGGGGTGGACTGTTTGTGCTTCTTCACTTGGCGAGGTCCACCGGCGGTCGAAGGTTCCTGAGATCCCGAGAATCTCCAGCGGTGCTCGCCTACACAAACGGACGCTTTGCCAAACAGCGCGCAGCGTCTGTGACAGAAGACAAGCACGGGCGACATCAGCCTCAGCGTCTTGGCTGCTGTTCCCGTAGGACGAGGCGTCTCCGGCTCGCCTTGCTGGCGAAACGCCGCTCTCGTCTGCCGAGCGTCTTTACGATTCTCTCATCACAGAGAAGCGTCCTCTGGCGAGCGTTTGTGTGATTTGCCTCTGCAAGCAGACGCTGAAGTTCCGCAACGAGCTGGACTGCAAAAACCGGAAAGGGAAATTTTCCAAGGGGCGAAAAGTGAGTGGCTGCTGCGACCTGGAACGCATGCGGCAGCTGCATGCGCGGCACGCTTCGTCGCGCCCGTTTGCTCCCCAGAGGGTCTGACGGTGCCCGTGCGGAATACCCCGCCGCATGTCGCCTGCGGGGCTCTCTTCATGTCTACAGCAAGGCGAATCGGTTTTGTCGAAGACGCGAGGTCCTGGGGCGACAGGAGGCAGTCGCTGCACGCTTTAAACGGCGCGCCGCTAAGGTTTTTGCGCTGTCTTTCGGAAATACGGGCTGCCGGGAACGAGACCACCATTACTGTTTGTTGGGAGAAACACAGAGATAAAGAAGAGGTCCACGAGATCGGCGACAAAAAGCACTTATTCCGTGCTTTTTTGCCTCCGCAGGTGACCAGCCTCGAGTGGCACACCAGCGGCCTCGCTCTCTGCGTCACGACAAACGATTCCCGCGTTCGCATTTTCAGAGCCACGGTAAGCTCTCCTGTCCCCTGTATGTCTGTGTAGCGCTGTTCACACAAACTGCATATATATATATATATATATATATATATATATATGTTTCGGATGCACAGAGAGCAGGCCATGGAGATGTCGTCGTTAAGCCACTGCATTGAGTAGCCATTCACGAGTATGTCAAGATGTAGATGCTAAATCGGCAAACAGGGTTTCATCGCTCTCGCTGTATACTTTTATACAGACAGATACCCATATTTATAGACACACAGATGTGCTGTGGCGGCACGTTCTACAGACGCTGGTGCAGGTGTAGAGATAGCACGTGTGGCTGCTTCGAGAAGGCCTTTCGGTTCCGTTTCTGTCTGCTGCCTCCCTCTGAATGACTCGGGTGTGGACGGCTAGAGAGGCTCGGGCCCTTCGAGAACCAGAGAGGGGTTTCGCACCGAGTGCCTTGTGGTGTCGAGCCTCGGTTTCCGAGAGAGACAGCCGCACAGGCGCGGAGCGACAGCGAGAGAAGGTGCGTGTCTCTGTCTCGCGGTTTCGATGCCACAGGACCTGTTTTGCGCGGCCAAGTTCAAAGGCCACATGAACGAGCAAATCATGTTGCGGGCAAACTACACGTAAGTCCTGTGAGATCGGTTTTCAGGTTCATCCAGTAGAACGCGGCTGATCTTTTATTCGAAGACGGAGGGAGAAGGATGGTAGCACGAGGGAACCCGTTTTAACGAGGCTCTCGCTCACGCAGCAAGGAAAGAGAAGAGAGTGTTTTCCCCCCCGCAAAAACGGTTTTTTCTTGGGAGGACTGAGACGGGTCTCGCGTGCGTCAGCACTCGACAAAATTGCCGTCTCTCAAAATCTGTCTCCCTTTCAGAAACGAAGGGACAGGCCTCGTCTGCGGTTCCGAGAACGGCTGGCTGTGCTACTGGAACGTGGAAGATCCCCGCACGTCGATTCTCGACAGCATCGAGCAACGGCTTCGCAAGTGCGTGGAGAATCAGAAACACGCGTGACTTTCTCTTCGCTTCTTGCGAACTCGACAGACTTCAGTGTTTGGTGGACATGTCAAGGGTCAACGTTCCCGTTTGCCGTTTTCTCCACGTTCCGGGAAGCCCAGGGAAACCAAGGCCAACCCGATTTTCGGCGCCTGCTTCTCGAGACGAGGCGCGCTGTGTGCTCTCTTAGTCACAGCATACAAACGCATGCGTCGCTGGAGAGCTTGCGGCGATGTTTCTGTCTCATTGCTGTACCACCCCTCCGGCGTGCGGGCTGCTCCGGGTGTCCACAGCGTCTTGTTCGACAAGCGCGGAAAGAAGGGCGCGGAGCGCTTTTCCTCACCTCCCAGGTTTAGAGTTTCGATTTTCTAGTTCTCTCTTTGCACGCGAATCCCGCCTTATATATATATATATATATATATATATATGCATGTGTAGATATGCGCATCTGTAGGTCTATCTCTGTGGTGCAAATCTAGGTGCCTCATAAAAAATCGGGTTCGGGTGTCGACCCGATGGTGTCTCTCAGGCATTGGCCGTTTAGCGGAAGAACCTCGCTGAGGGCAAGAGGGACGCATCGGCATAAATAGGCATTCCGCGTTTGCCGCAGAGCGGGCGGGGCCCCCGAGGGTGTTTCAGGGTATCATGTGTGCGTGCAGAGGCTCGGCGCGAGAGGGAGAACGACGCTTGCTGCCGAAGCACTTGCGTGTCGGTTTCCTGTGGCCTTTTCCGTGCAGAAATGTTCTCAGCAGCAAGTTGCCTCTCCCCGCGACGAAGCGGAGACCGACGAACGCGAACTTTGTGGGCATCAAGGGTAAGGAGTTTCCCACTGTCCCTTGAACTGCAAGCGTTGTGTTCCCTCCACCGCCTTCTGTGGGGTCGTCTCTCGTGTCGCCAGTCTCTCTTTGTGTGTTTCATCTCCCTATTCAGGCTTCCCTACCGGTGCTTGCGCGTTGTCTCTCCCCTGTAACTGTCTTCACGCTCTGTGCACAGGCGTGTTTCTTTTCCAGTTTTGCAACTCTTTCTCGTTATCTCTCCTCGCTGACCCCCACGCGTTGCGCTCCCTCCCGCGTCCGTTCTCTCCCGCAGCCTTCGCGGAGCTTTTGACGTGCAGCCTCGTGGCGCCTGCGTCCTTTGCGACGTCTCTGGTGTCGCGCATCGCCGTGCATCCCCTGGGGTCTACCGCGGCGAAGCAACCGGCGAGTCACCACCGCACGCTGCAGAACCTGACTTTCCGGTTCGACGCGGGCGTCCGTTCGCGTCTGCGCGGCTTCAAAAGTGGGACTAGAGGCCAGCAGTCTGAGGCGCGAGGCAGTCTGGACCGCCGCCCGCTTGCACCGTTGGGCGAAAACGCAGCCCCAGGCAGTGACCTGTACTCGGCGGCCGGGAGTCTGCCTTCCCAGGAGTTTTCCCTTCCTCGCGAGTCGCGCTGTTTCCAGTCGTCGCCGTTTGTGAGTGACGCGTCAGGGCCGGTGGGGGACGAGTCGAAGCAAGTAGCCCTAGATAAGCAAGGCTCGGGGCCTCGAACCATGTTCAAAGCGTTATGTCTCCCAACACCCAGACGGGTGTCGCCTCCTGGGGGCACGCCCCCAGGCTCGCAGATGCATACCCTCGCCGCCGATTCGTCTGCGTCATCGAGTGAACTGTGCAACGACGAGCGGGGCGGGAGCGTGCTCTCCCCTGGGCGACTCAGACCTTCACAGCAAAGCAGCGGTCTATCTGTTTCTCCGAATCTCCGAGGCACCGGGGACAGTCAGGGGAGCGCCGCGATTCGAGACGGCTCCGGCCGTCTGCTGTGTGGCGCCTCCGACACCGCCACGTCGCCTGCCGTCTCCAGTACCCCGCCGCGTTTGAGTCAACTCTCATCGAAAGACCTCCGACTCAAGTCAGATTCGTCCCCGTCGAGCGTTGTCTCCGCGCCGGTCTGGGCCGTTGACGATGCAGGCGGTGCGAGCACTGTGGACGACCGCCGCGCAAAGAATGCGGAGGAGAGTGAACGGTACTTCCGCGTGGAAGACGAGCTCCACGTTTCTCTGCCCCCCGCTGTCTACGAAGCGGAATGTCGGCAACGCAGGTAAGCTCGGGTCTGCCTGTTTTTTCTCTGGGGCGGGCGACGGTGGGGCGTCTTTTCAGTTTGCGCGTTCCATGGCGGCCAACCCGTAGTCAGAATCGGATGGCCCAGAAGGCGCGTCTTCCGCAGACGCCACACTGTGCAACATTGAAAGCCGTGCCGTAGGGAATCTGGAGGTGAGTCCGCCAAGGCAGGGTGGTTAGGTTTGTGTTGAGCCGAGGGGAAACGCGAACGACAAAGAGCCAGCAAAGTTGGGACTAAACCCGCGCGCGCCCGCCGGAGAGGCTCCACGTGTGCTGACGCAGCACGCGCCATACTCAGACAGCGCTGCGTTCGTGGTTTTCCCTTGTGTGAGCTTACAGCTCAAGCGGGTCACGTCCCCTGGTGCTGGTGGCGGGGAGTCACCACGGCAAGCTGCGGATCTTTGTGAATTTTGGGGCGGAGCTCCGACATCTCTGATGCGCAACTTGGCGCGACGTGCGCCCTGTCGAAACAGCCTTTTTCCGAGGATCATGTCTGGTCACGTCTTTCGTGCCGGGGCGTCTTTGGGTGTTGTGCGTCTTTTCCGCGCGTCATCGGACAAGTGTTGTTTGAGGCTTCCGTTTCTTTTGTCGAAGCCAAAGCGTTTTGTTGGTCCAAAACATGTAACACACCCGGGAGAAGAGAGAGGATTCCCTTCCGGGAAGCCCAACGATTTGTTCTGGAGTTGCTTGTAGACGAGTATGACCGTCAACGTTTTTTTCTACGAAAGTCCATCTTTTGTTCAGATCTGATTCAATGCGATGGAGAAGTGTTCCTTTTGAACGCGCGTGAACACAGATGGAAGACATCCTACCTCGAGTCCGTCGTTCCGACATCGCACTAGTCTTTCTTCCACGTCGTGGAGGGACTCTGTGCCTAAGAATGTTTTTGACGCAATTGCGTCGGCAGAGGAGAAACCCCCGTCAGAGCCTGACTGTACCTGCCTTGACGGGGCGGAAGGGATCCGCGCCTTTTTTCAGGAATTTGTTGTCCTCCGTCGCGCGAGTCTGCTGTTCCAAGGACCTTCTTTGTAGGGCCGCAGACGCACCAGACGTCGAACAAAGCTGAGGCGAGAGTGGGAGACCGCGTCGCCGACGGACGCGCGTTACGTAGAACAGAACGTCCTGTGTCGAGAGAGAAATGTTGGGCGATTTCTTCCCAGCCTAAAAAGTTGCATACACCACAAGGAAATGGCTCATCTAAAATTCATCCAGCTGCCGCAGAAGGAAACAGAATCACGAAACAGTTGAAAAAGGAAACGGGAACTCCGTTTGCTGCGACAGAACTAGAGGTTGGCCCACTTTCTAGGCGGATATCATCACCAGGCTATTTTTTGGTTCAGGCACATCGTTCTTAGGGATTTACATTTGCATGTGGAACACATGATACGAGATCCGAAGGCGCGAATTCGGCGTCTGTGCCCCCATGCTTGTGCCTGCCGTCAATTAGTTTTAGGCCGATACACAAACTCCTTTCAACTTCCATGTCCACGCACATCACTCCAGGATACGTGTATTGGGTGTACAAGCTTCACCAGCGAGTGGATGTGCATGTGAGATAATGGATACGCATGCGTGCGCCACAAGCCGCGGCAAGCATCTTGCGCAGTCTCACCTTAAAGATGCGATGTACAAGACACCCAATTTCTTGTTGCGATGTCGAACCTGTGTCCTGGTACTGCCAAATTGCTTTGCACAAGAGACGTCACAGAGGCCCCACTGCCTGCCTGTGGCCATTAATCCACGCTCGCAAGCTGTAGCGTTCTCGGAGGTACTTGGGCACATTCTCCAGCTCGGCCAAATGCTGCAGGTTTTTCCAGAGAAGCACACCACGGGAACTCAACATGGGATTTTGGGCACTGCTCGGCGCACCGTCACAGGGGAGCACGTAACGCAGGACCTTCTCACTCAAAACGGCCTGCTGTCGCTGATAAAACACACGTAGCAACTGCTGTTCGAATGGGCGAAGCAGCGACATTGTTGACCGTTTCCTGCGTCGCGAATGCACCATTCCAAGGCAGAACTCTCAGGGGCGGGGTGCTCCCTTGCTGCATGGTGTGCGAAGATGCCTGCTTCTTTCTGTGGTTTTTTTGACACGCAGACAAGGGTGGGGGAGCGCCGGCGATACCTGAACAAGAACGAGAAGATCCATGAGTTCGCTGTCGCGATCGTCATTTGTCCAACTAGAGACAAGGACGCCGTTATCGGGCTGCAGCGCCATGCTGATTGGCGAATTATCGGCCAGAATCACCCGCGAAACGTCGCGCCCCAGAAGGCGAAGGTCCTTGACATAGCCGCCATTAATCATGGTGCAGTGCTGACGGTAAAGGCGGTGATGGACTAAGCGACGGTCTGGATCGAGGTGGGCGAGGACCTGCAGTGCAGTGGACAGATAAGAGACAACATGTCTCAGAACTAGGAAAGGAAGCGCTCAGCAACGCGCCGTCTAATCGTGCAATCATCCACAGCTTTGGGCTCGCCAGCTTCGTGCTTCCTTCTCGCGAAGATGGTGCCTGTACACGTCGAGGCTGTTTTTAGAATGATTGCGTGCGACTAGCACAGGAGGAGGAAACTCGGAGTGGTCAAAAGCATTTTCGTACCTGATCAGCGTAGGATTGCGTGCTGGCAGTGAAGACGACAATTTCGCATATCTGCGACGCTAAGTCAAGGAAGACCTTCGTGTACGGTCGAACATAAACATGTCCCTGAGGTGTTATTTCACACAAAAGTCCCAAGAATAAGATTTGGTCTCCCTTCACCTGGATTTTAACGTAGAGTGTCTGCGCACCATCCACAGGCTTCACTCCGTTTCCCTTGGTGTGGTGGAAACCCCCTACTTCTGTTGCCAACCTGCCACGAGAGCACGAACAGGCAACTGCCAAGTTGCCTACGTACCAGGAGATTGGTATCGGAAAACCGAACAAGAAAAGCCGGTTCTTTCTTAAGCGGGTGTATCGCACAGTGCATCAGAGTCTCATCCATATCTGCAGAAAGCAGCCTCACACAGCGCAGGGAAACGGACACTCCTTTCTACACCGCCTTAAGCATGTACCGTTCGCAGCCCTGATAGTTTTACCCTCCCAGAAAACAGGAACTTTACTAGTGTGGAGGCACCTTCGGACGAAGGTCAGAGTTTGCTGGGAGAGCTACTAGTTTCCAGTTTAGGAAGGAGGTTGTGTATCCATTAAGACGATGACGTGCATCATTGACAACTGTGAGTTTCATGTCGCGGGTGAGAAGAGCGGGGCATTTTCAGTTGCTGCCAACTCTGGGTCTTCTCTGCTCAAGGTGAGGCATGTAACCGCTTTCGGAAGCAGCAAGGCGGGTCTTCTCCAGTGTCGCATTTGCACTCCTTGATTGCGACTTCACAGTATCCCACAGGTAAGGCGACGGAATCTGTGTTTGTTGCGCTCAATCTATTTAAATGGACGTACGCCACAGACACTCCCGAAACCCGAATTATTGCTTGTCAACGAGTTGCTGCTGATGACTGTTTTCAGGGTCAGGATACAATGGAGTGCATCATGGTACGGGACATAGCTGTTGTGGCGGAAGTGTACTTCTGTGATAAGCGCGATATTTTCTGTGGGTCATGCAATGTACGGCGGAATAGGGGAATGAATTCGTTTCCCTCTGTTCCGGCATGCCAACGAAATGTGGACCTCGTTGACTTCATTGAGGAAACAACTGTGCATCTCACCCAAGACGAGAGTCATTCGACCGGCAAACTGAGGTGCTAGGGGGGGAAGAAAGTACCCTTGTTGTACGTTAGGTGGTCCCGTGGGGAAGCGAGTCAAGGCAAGATAAGCCATAGCGTTTTGCAGGGAGGGTAGAAGTTGTGAAATATTCTTCGGTTCTTGGGAAAGGTTTGGCATGGAGACATGGAAATCGTCCCCAACGGTACCGCCTCTGCTGTCTGGTGTCTCAAAGCGGATATGCGTGACGTCGTTGCTGCCGGCCGACCTCCTCAGGAAAGTCTTCTTATGAGTCGGCGCTTTTAGATGCCCTTTCTCTTGGAGAGGAGAGATCGATGGCAAGTGGTGCTTACAGGACACTTCCTGTGGCCTTATAATAAGGTTTCTGCTGAATGGTCGAGGAGATACGAGACGTCTGGGACTTCCCGGTGGTTTCGCTGACCCTCTGAGCAGTGCTGCATTATACGCCAAGTCGGAGAGTAGTCCCCCAGCAACTGTGACCCCGCCACCATGGTTGTTAAGACGCTGTTCTGGCGAAAGCTTCCCGTCTGTGCGAGGTAGAAATTCCTTTTTCTGAGGCAGCGGGTGACCTAAAAATTGATACGGGGCTCTATGAATCGGCAACCCAAAATAACTCAACGCAGCAGCCCCTTCGGTCGCGCAGGGGGTTACCGCCTCAAGCTGGGGTTCTTTGTTCAGTAAGTTTAAGGATGCTTTTCTCCCAGAAGAAACGGCTGGAGGAAGCGGAGACGACCCATAAGCGACAGCAACGGGGGATGTTGTGAAAGAGGATCTGTGCATTGACTTGCTTAGAGGCCATCCAAACAGTCCAGCAGGAAACGTTGTCGGGACAGCACCAACTCCTGAGGGAAAGAGCGCCCCTGCTCGTCAGAAAAACAGCAATGCGAGGAATTCGTTGTTATGTGGTCCTTAGGTTTCAACCGTTTTCGGATGGCACTCTCCTCCCCTGGCAGTGGAATTCGGATACCGCCGCCAACGTCCTGTCCAGAAATGATGTCATCCTTTTTGTCTACTGGTGAGCCTTTCGATATCCTCAGATACAATCCCTCCAGATACAGTAGACAAACAGGCACATATACAACTTTCTGCGTTTTGCGCCGGGTGGTGCTTGCATCGTATGATCGATTGCTGTCAAGCCACAATACCATGGGAAATGAGTCAAATTCTTTGTCAGTGGTGGCCAAAGCGTATTCAGGAGAGAAACGGATGCCGCACGTAAGCAGGACAAAGTTGGGGATCTCGGGAGCTTCCACATGTCTGTCCCTCCTTTCGTCTTTCTTACCCGTGCGGCATTCCCATGGCCGTGGTCGCTTCTGAGCACGTTCAGAAACATGCCTTGAAGCTTTGACGCAGTCGACGCCATCGAAGTCTGCTTCCACTGTCTGAATTTTCATCCTTTCGAGGTGCTGTTGGTAAATCTAGGGGCAGAAGAGGCCCCCGAAAAAAAGTTTGTGGCGACGGCTGTGTCTGGCACCGAAAGTATTGCAAACGTGGAGAGCTGGAATTCGCGGTAGCCTCTCAAGTTTCCATCCAGAATGCAGCTTGTCCGGGGTGCCGGTTCGGAAGGCGACCTTGCCAACAGCACACAAACCAGAATTTTCCTGGTACATTAATGTGCCGACGATGGGGTATTCCTTGCTCTTCACTACACGGGAGCCTGGCATACGAAGATGCCAAAGAAGACAGAGCTTCAACCGTTTTACTTCTGCTTCTGCTTAAAAAAGCGTGGCGTGTGATTTGTGTCACGCGCTTGCCATCAGCGAATGATCTTCGTTCCTTTCAAGCTATATCAAAGCCGATTTTACTTGACTACTGTAATTTGCCTTTTTTCTGCTGAAAACGTGTCACTATTCGATATTTAGTTGACGACACAGAGCATTTGCGATACAGGGATCTAAATTTACAACTCCTAATGTTCCGCCAGTGGTCTTATGAAACCACATGCCGATGCAAACGAAGGCCAGGAATAATGAGAACACACGGCGGACACTTTCTGTCCCCCGCAACAAGACGGTACTGCATCCTGTGTAAAGGCAGGGCTTTTCTAATACCCCAGCAACAAATCACAGCTGGTCCGCATCAAGGGAATGGGCATCCTTTTTTTCTAGGCGCGTAATGCTACGGCAGAGGCGGCACGCTCCCCACGTCACCAAGCAACCTTTTTCGGATTACCGTAAAGCAAGCGAACCAAACAGCCAGAAATGATGCAAACACTACCCCAACTCATTTGCCCTGTTGGGAGAACAGAACGTCATTCTTGCGATAGAGAGCAACCACGCATGTGCGCCCTGGAAGGCCTGGGTTTCCACGTCATGCAGGGCGACGGTTCTCTGCTTTTCCCGCTGCTTGGGTGTACACCAACGATAGAAGAGAAGAAAAGGATCGGGGGCGTAAACCGCGCAGACTGTCCCGCGTCGCTGCATCTGCAGATGCAGCCGCAAACTCAGAGGCTGCGTCCAGAGCGGAGAGTTTCACGTACCATACAGGGGGGCTTCCCGTCGTAAAAGACAGCGGCTTCAAATACCGTAACAGCGACGGCTCCGTTGATCAACTAATCCCCTCGTGATTCGAGTGTGCCTCGTCTGTATAGAACACGCTTTCTTGCTCAATACAATTCTGATCAAGCAGCCTCGAAGCCCCGCGGGTCGTGCCAGCTTATATGCGGAAGCAAACCAACGACGTGAAATGAAAGATGTGAGCCATTCTATACCTTGTGAGGTAGGCACCCTGCCTACGCGAGCTTACAATACTCATCGGAATCTGCCCCTGTGTCGTGTGGGGACCTCTTTGATACCATCCCCGAAAAGGCTGTGAGACTTGTCTTCACCAGACTGTACACCGTCGTTTGAAATACAGAACTGGCCCGACTGACTAAGCCGTGAAAGGGGGCAAATAACGCAACTTAAGAACGGGAGGCGACAGAAAAACTTGTGTGTTGACAGACTAGTAGTACGAGATACTCTCCCTGTTGACGAAATCGTCACTGTCCCTGTTGCTGGCGATCACACAGCATTAGTGCGCACATTTCAATCGCACCAACTCTGGCAACCGCTCTCCGAAACCACTTTTAGGCTTTCTGTCTGCAGTTTGCCTCCGTACATTGTAATGTCTGCTTGCCTTGGCGGGCAGAGCCGTGCTTAGATCGAGCATATGTCCTGCTGTTCGGCGACCAATGAAACGTGGAGTGTACATAATTGTAGTCCACACAGTTTGGGTCCTTTATGATGTGGCACAACTGCGTAATCGACCCATTCCAGACGACGATAGAGAAGGGCTTTTGCCCGCCACATCCCTATCTTTTTCCCGCTGCCGCAGCTTGCTGGTCCGGATTTCCCTGTAGTGGGGGAGTGCCTCCAACGGACGTAGCGCGTCCATTATGACCAGCGTGGACGTGTTCTCTCCGGTTGCGTGGCACAGTGACAGACTAGTTTCCACTCTACCCCCTTTTGTTCGACACATATGTACTGAAAGAAGTAGATGCTCCGCTGTGCGGGGAGAGCTTGTGCGCGTCTCCATCTCCACCTTGAAACGCAAACGTTGCCGTTATCGAGTTGCCGAATAAGCAAAGAGTCAACTAAAATCCCCTTGCGCTGCCCAAATTTTTCCATCGGTACAGAGGTAAGTGTATGGCTGCTGCAAGTCTACAATGTGGTATTTCAATTTCTGGCAAGAAAATCTGCGGCCTGGGTTGTAGTGAGTGAAAAAGGCATAAGCCTCAGACAACCCGTTTTACGTTTTAGCGCAGTTCCGTCTGACAACACCACCTAACAGCTGCAACCCTCGGTCGAGCACAAACAAACTCCGCGGAGTTTTCGCCAAGAGTTTCTGTAGATTCATATTCGCTACCAGCTTCATTTATTCAGGTGGTTCCAGTTTCGCCGCTCGTTCCAAGAGGATGACTTGTCAGAAAATTTCACAGCCCGGAAAGAAGTCGTTCCATTCCATACAGAAACGCACCATTTCTACCCCGCATCTAGGATGCCACCGCTAACTCCTAGAGACTTCGCAGCCTCGGTCAGTTTCTGATAGATAGCGACTGGAGGCATTGAAACCAATCCGAGTCTCACACATCGGAGGAGCTCTTTAAGCAATTCTCGAGCGACTTTGGGAGCATCTTTACATGACGGATCATCAGCTGACTGAAGAATATGGAGAAGACGGTCAACCGAGACAGTCTCAGTGCTATGGTTTCCTGTCTGTGTTGCCTCTGTGGCAGTGCAAGTGGATGATTCTGGCTGGGGGGTGTCCTTAAATTCTCGGTCAGAAGTACCGCTGTCGCCTGCAGCGCTCAATCCGTGTTCAGCGGCAACCTCCTCCGCTGTCCCTGTAGGAGCGAAACACAGATTGATCAACAACCGAAAAAATACACATTCTATACGTTTTCCAACAAGGTTTGCGATTCTACAGCGGGGAAAGCCCCTGAAACAGTAAAATAGAGCATGATCCCTTTGTAGCTGGCCCTCCCGCCCACGTGCCTGATTTATCCGACTTGTGTGAAGTGTGCCGATGTGAATCATTACACTTATTCTGCCGTCTTTGCATCAGCAAAAGGACACCTACGGGGGAAGCCCCTTATCGTAATATTCATCAAAAATAGTAAACCTACAGCGAGAAAAAAAATGACGCCCAAACATCTCTCGCCCCGCCGCAGGCTCCATGGCGTTGGCCAGACGAAAACAAATTGACCGAGACGTGTGGGGGATCTCACCTGCATGCGTCTGCGAAGACGATCCATGGTTTGATGGGGAAGACGACGGGCGGCAGTCGTCGCTTCCTGTGTTGGGTCCGGAAAGCGTCATGGGATCGGCATCAGGGTCCTTGGAAGCAGGTGATCTAGCAAGGTTCTTCCGCAGTCTGCGCTGATCGTCATGGCGGCGCACAACTTGGATAACAAGATCCCACTGATTCAGAACCCAAGCGATAGCAAGCAGCTGAGGTACTGTAGCATGCTTCAGAGGAAGCGCTCCTAGGCCGTAGGCTTCCAGTCGTGCAGCCTGATAGCAAAACGGGCCACATGCATGTGGATATTGCCAGTGATTGTTCATAAAAAATATTCTCAGCTGAAAATATGCACAAAGTGTAGAGTCCACACATGCGTCGGAGGACACCGTTCATGAGATAGAGGCCGTTCGTGACGATGACGTACTGCAACTAACGACTGTTCCTCACATATTTCGTGAAACGTCCCAGACACATCCGACTAGGAGCTTGGCCTTGCGGTGGAGAACGAGGGAAAGTGCAGATTTCTGAACGAGAACTGCAGTCAACAAATGCCAGCACTACTTCAGTCATGTTGACATTATGTGTATGCAACAGTTTGTGAGAGCGGAGGCACAACTGTTACCGACGACAACAGGTAGGTATATGGCCTCCCTCCGATCGTCCCAAAGCGTGTTCGATGTGCGGGCGCATTGGCGACCAATCAAACACTCATTCGAAAGGATGTCCTTCAGGATATGTGTAACCTTGCAAGTCAAGTTCTTACCACTTCGTCTTGGTGATGACCGATATAACGGCAAAGTCGCGCTTTCAATATACTTCTCCCTTCCTTGCCGATCTGGAGAGACTTATGTGGCCTAAGAATCGAACACGCCAATGGAAATCGAAGAGCATGCTGAACACGGAGACGCGTGTTCTGGAAGCCGACGAAGCATTCACTTGGGGATAAGGCGGGATGCGGTTTTAACTTACTGTCACTCCCCAGTTTACGCGAGTTTAGATTTGAGAGGACAAGCCTACCACAACAAAAGCTGTGTGTACCTTCCTGTGCAGCGTTAGTTACCGCGGGGCGATCCATCCCGATTCCGTTGCCGGAGCACATCAACTCCTTGAAAAATATGTATTTCCAGTCTATACTTCTCAATCCGCCCTTACTCGTAAAGGACATGCTGCACAGAGCCATCTGCAGACCTCGTGATTAGCATGCTCTCGGTATGGAGCTCCTTTCGAAGGCGCATCTGCACACCAGAAGGGGGGAGAAGCCGAGAACGAAAGGATGGGAAGATAAAAAAAGATATCCGCAGACAGCCAATGAGACCAAGAGAGAGGGGAGAGGAAGGCGTCGGTCCGAGACGTCAACAAGCAACAGCGAACTCTCCTGACGGCCATCCTGTGCAACGTTTGATACGAAGAAGAAAACCTTCCGGTTCTTCCTCATTTGTATTTCTTGGAGTATGTATACCACCAAAGCAGAGCCCTAGAATAGCTGTGACTACTTGGGGCCGGAACGTGGATTCTCTCGTGTCGAAGGGGTTGCATCTTGCGTTGTGTGACTGAACAAAGACACGCGGATTCCACTGCAGCCGGCTGGCCGCATACGATCAACTGAGACCACCCACGTTCTGTGCTCTTGTCTCGTGCGGTAGGGGAAACGCTGTGATGCGAGCTTGTACCTCATCCACAAGGAAAAACCGAGTCGCGGAAGAAACGTGGTCGGGAACAGCGACGAATCGCCTCTAGCACGTCCATTACGCCGACGTCCACCCTCGGACACCTCGACCCAACTGGCCACTGACACGCGCATGAACAGCAAACGTCTTACCTGCAGTGCTTTGAACTGGTTGAACGCGAGATGAAGACGCGAAAAGATCCCCGTCGCTCGCTCCGCGACAATTCGCTGAACGATGCACCACAGGCCCCTACGCGGAACAGGAAGTACGGCCACACACAAAGCAAAACTGACAGCCTTCAAGCGCCACCGCCATGCTAGTGGACGCATCTAGCAAAATGAAGCATGTTCGCAAGAAACAGCCATGACACATATTCCTACCTCCATCTGAACCGATTTGAACTATGGCTTCGGATGCGCCGGAATGGTATTTTCGAGCACGCGATGCGGTACGGAAATTACGTGGATAAAGCGTGGTATTTCCTGGTGAAAGCCTCAAACCCCCCGGCCTCAACACATTTCGTCGCATGCTAGTCGTAGCAAAAAAACAATTCTGCACGCGGATGAAAGGGGACAGGGCACACACCGCCTAGGGCGCTTGAAAACGCGCGAACGACCCACGCCCCGGACAGTGGCGTGTCCTAACGACTTGGATCTATGTCACGCTTACGCCTGATGCGCGAGGAGCAGAAGAGTCTGAACGCTAGCGCCTTGAAGGCTCGTGAGACTACTTCCGTCTTGCTTGAGAAGCAGGCAGGCTCGCAAAAGTTCTCGGCCACCTTCTCCAAGAGAGACGCGGACGTCAGGTGCATAATGTACCAGGGGCTGCGGGTTCACGTAAAAAGGCAATAGCCGTGACACCAAGAGACTGTGCAGAAGGGCGCTTGTGGGAATCGCAAACACCCAAGAGTCGACGTCTTTGCTCGCAGCGGCGTCGATGTGGAACGCCCTGTCAATGCTCGCGGCAGTCTCTTCCGAGAAAGGGTTATCTTTCCTACAGAGGAACGAGCTTTCAGGACGACACACGTTATACATGATCGCTCTATCCAACCAAGAAACCCGTATCAATCGCAGCGGTTACGCGCCCATACGCGACAACAGGTCGTGCTGGTCTTCTCCCGCATGCGCGATGCCGTATAGAGGGGAATGCCACGCCACAGCCCCGATCAGACGCCTTTACGTGTCATGGCGCGCTGCAATTGAGCTAAAGCTCCGGAAAGACTCTCTGTCCTCCTTAGCACCGAGACTATAGCCCCCCCACGGGTGACGGACCCCAGCCTGGGTACCGAGCGTCGCCGCAAGTGCTTGAGGATCGTTCAGCTCTTTCAGGTCGTCGATCGTCACCACCGGGCGTTCGAACTGGCCATTCTGCAGGGCCATCCGCGAAGTGTACTCCAGCCGTGATGGCTGAGTCCGACCGCCTGTGCACAAGTTAATCAAATGCACGGGCTGGGCAAAAGATACGACAGCAACGCAGCTTGCAAACCGTTAGCACGCCCGTATAAATGAAAAACCAATATACTGCTTGGGTGTCTCCCTTCGACATCCATATCTGAATTCGTGTCTCCCGTTCTTCGTCATTTTGGCGCACACAGCAGCGCTTCGCTGCCGTAGTGCTCACGGTGGAGACCATCCTCGACGTGCACTCGTTCCCCAGGCATCCGCGTAGCAACATTACCTTTGTTGGTGTTTCGTCTGCCAGTTCGTGAAGCCGCCTCCGAAACACGACCGTGACCAGGCAGTTCATTGCCAGTCGACGCGTCGGAGGCGGTGACTGACGGCTGTTGTCGACGTGGTACCGAAACCGCATTGCTTGAGTTCACTTCCTCGCCTCCTCTCTCGTATCCTGCACTTGGCGTCGAAGTTGAGGCCTCCAGAATCCCCGACGAGGATTCTGGCCCGACGGCATCATGCTTTGGTTTCTTTTCTGTCGACGCAAGGCCACCCAGCCACTCTCGGGCGCGTCGCTTCGCGTGCCTCTCAGGAAGAGAGGGAGGTTTATTTGGCGCATGACGATCTTCCGAATCCATCGGGGACTCCTTTGTTTCCTGTAGCATTCTCGATGACTTCACGGTATTTTTCCGCTTGGCCCTTCAAGACCGATGTCCTTCCTGATTTGCGTACTACAGCTTTTTTCAGATTCACCAGCTGCGTGTTCGGTTACGACATTACATTTCGGACCAACATTATCAGCTTTTCAACATGGTGCCTAATGTACATGGAGAGCTGCACTGTATTGCAACGTGGGAAATGTCGCCATCTCAATCGGTGTCTAATCGGACACGCCTCCACCCGATTCATCACCGTCCATAGGAAGTCGGAAAGGTTTTCCCCAACTTCTTGTGGGCAAATGACCACTCTTCAGCTAAAAGCCAAAAGCGGTAGCTCTGGTGTGTACTGTAGGCGAAAAAGACCAAAGGCAGTGTGGCGGAGGGTCGAGAAATGTTGCCGGGATCGGTTGCACGTGAAGAGGTGCCAAAAGAGGAGAGTAAATCTCGCGCAACAGGAAAAAAGAATCATTCACATTTATGAAAAAGGCACAAAGCACAAAAACAGGCATGTACCTCCACACATTTTCTTCGCGTTCTCTCCCTGTAAAACCGCGGAGAAAACACTACCGCGCGCACGAAAATCCATGCAGTTCGCAGTCTGTACAGGCAAATCTTCGTCGGGACTTTCGAGAGGGACGCTCCCGCCGGCAGAATGCCAGTGAATGAAGAAGTTATACAGCAGACCCCCAAAGGACGAAGACTACTCCAACGTCGCTCCTCTTCTTGTCTTTGTCGATTACAAAAGAGCGTCCTCAGAGGAGAAAGTCGCCCTGTTTCGCACGCCACTTCAGAACAGTTTTTTTTCGATTGCACACTTGAAACACGGGAAAACCTGCCCGGGAAATTCTGCTTGCGTTTGTCCGTATATCAGACAGAAGAAGAGTGCTGGGCGTGCTTCTGAAAGTATGGGCCTGTTCAGTCACCAAGCAACCAATCGACAACAGAAGTCGTCCCGTTTCTTTCACATCACAACGATCAACCTGAAATACGGGAAATAAGGCCACCTTGTCCGGAGGGGAAAATTGAACCAGCACAAGAACCCATGCGGCCACATTAGTGGGAAAAAATACTATCTTGGCAAATGCGAGAAAGTTCCGGTTTGTCATGTACTGATTCACCTCTTGCATGCACAGGAGCGGATGCCTCGTGCAGTGGCACTATGGCATTCAGCACATGCATCGAGTTTTTTGATGGGTATGGTTTCTCCGAAGACCATCGGTAGAGGCTGTTTGCGTTCGAAACGGAACAAAGGGGTGGTGAGGGAGATATTTTCTTGAGTGGGGTGCTGGAGTCACGGGGCGGCTAGCTTTTTTAAGAGAAATCCTACACTGCGCTAACACGGTGCTAGGCGTCCGTTGACGTTACAAACTTCGCGGCATCGAGGGTGCGCTGTAGGTCATCTCTGTGAACCGGCTCTACAACATTTCAGCGCTGTTGTAGGACAGGCACAATCCTTTCTGAAGTTGTGTCCTACAAGGGCGGCTGCACTGTTTTATGCTCCTGTTTCTCTCCCAACGGTGTCTAATGCGATTCTTCAGGGGCTCGGTGTGCATTCGAGGATGTTCTCCGTAGCAATGTCTTCGGCTCTTTGTGACAATGCCTTTACCTCAGTTACCGCTCATGCCGTCTCCGTTATTTAAGTCCCCTTCGTTCAGCGGCGTCCGTCACAGGCTCTTATCACATACAAATTTGCTTTCCTGTGGGAAACGTGTTTTTGCCCTAACGAAAAAACGAACTAGCGGAGACGTTCCCCGTGTCTCGCGACGGTCCGTGACTACGGGGAGCTCTGACAGTAGGCTGCAGCAAGCAGGAACGCAGTTGTCTCTTTCCTGTTCCTCACCTAGAGATCCGCAATCAAGTCCTTCATTGCTAGGCAGTCGGCAAACGCTCGCTTTTAGTGGATTTCTCGGCAGTGCATCCTACGACGCAAACGACACTGGCCGCCCGTGGCGGCTATCGCACAACCAGACTCAGCACGGTGGCAAGACTCATTCGGTTTCGCCGGAACTGGGTCAGCGACTTCTTGGAGAGGGTGTGGAAGGGAACGAGGTGAGCCAGGAGACATTCCCCCGTGAATATTTCATCCGTCCCTCCTCTCGCATCATCGAACCCCGAGACGCAGGTGTTGTTGAAGAATCAGAGGAATGCCTGGATATCGGCGAGCTACTGCTGTCTACGCCAACTGCTGTCGTTTTCAACAGAGACAGCAGTTGGCAGAAGGGGCGGAATAGTGGACCTAAACAAGGAGATGCTTCTTCAGGGTCTTGGCTGTTCCGTGCCACGGTCGGCAACGCGTATCTCAAGTGAGTCATATTAACCATCTTTAACGTATCGTTTAATATATTCATTTATGCCGGACACGCAGTCACTTTCCCTCACGCGAGGGAGGGACGTATGTGCTTCAAAAAGGTACTTAGAATGCGTCTGCTTGGGAGACAGTGCAGTTTTTGTGTACACGGGTAGACAAATTGACGCGGTGGCGCAGTTCGTGTTTCATTCTCACACAGTCGCCCCGTTAACCGTAGCTGAGCAGTGGAGACTTTATACACTCTTTCTCCTATTTTTTGGAAGTTGCTCCGAACTCAAACAGAAAGTACCGGTTATCTCGAACTGGCCAGATCATACGGAAGGGGGGCCCTGAAGGCAGCAAAGCATGACAAGGAACAGAATCTGGAAGACCACAGTTTCAGTGCGCTGTACGGAATCATACCAACATCCACGCGGTTGTGAATTCAACCGTAGAGCATGTGTGTATTTTCCGGCGAAGCCTGGAATCAACCTACGCTCCAATAACAGTTAATATGATCTCATTTGTGCAGGTTATTCCACGGAATCGACCTAGACGCTACTGGAGCAATTGCGTTCTTACGGAGATCTTCTCTTCAGAGCTCCCCGGAGCTCGTCAGAACTGCGCCGCACTGTGTATCAGTTTATCTCGCTGTCCTTCGTGGGCATATGCCGGTCGACGTAGTACATTGCAGATCATCTGTATGCAGCCCTTCTCCAGGATCCTTGGAGTGGAGACTGGCGGGAGAAAGGACGGAAGGGAAAGCTGCGTACTCCATTTTCCGGCCAATTGTGCAAGCTACGTTAGCGGAGCAGCCTGTAACCCTCGTCGAGATAAGACACGTTCAAGGTAAGCGGTTTACACATTCGGAACCGAAGGCGCATAGTTTTTTCCATACGGTGCAACCTCGCATGCCTTCTAACTTTCGTGTGGTGCTTGGCTCAGGTCCCTCTGTAGTTCCACGCCTTCATGCTGCATCTCTTGGGCATTCCGTAATAGGAGATGCAATCTACAGCTCGGAGGCAAACAGGAGATGCCACCCTCGGTGCGATAAACATTTGATGCTCCATAGCTGGATACTCAAGATTGCTCCTCCTTTCGTGAAGGAGGCGGTGTATGTCGAGGCGCCGGATACACTGTCAAGCGAACTCGGCATGAAACCCCGCAGCCTGGCTGACTGTTACTTGGCCGATGATTCCGTCATCTCACCCGACTTCAGCTTCTTCGGGGAACAACAGATCACAGCAGAAGAGGATGCTGTGAACACGAACGCTAAAATAAGTGCACATGCGGGGCTGTCGCGTAGGATTCCAGCTGATGGATCCGTCGAGGTTGTCTGCGATTC
Source organism: Neospora caninum Liverpool (assembly GCF_000208865.1). NCBI lineage: Eukaryota > Apicomplexa > Conoidasida > Eucoccidiorida > Sarcocystidae > Neospora > Neospora caninum. The sequence continues at coordinate 547,181 of NC_018394.1, read as the reverse complement.
ACCGACGGTATCGAGAGATCTGACGTCACGCTCTAGTGGTCGCAAGTATCACAGGCTGCATTCCAAATACAGCGACAACAACACGTACTGGGATAAACTTGGGGGGGCGCATTGATCTCTGTGTATTCTGTTCGCGGACATCTTCATTAGCGCTTCTGCATGGGTTGCATCTGTTTACGGTTCCGCACACAGCATTTCCTGTGGAACTGTGTGGTCAATTTCATGTGATACAATTCGTAGCTTGTGGTGTGTCGGTTTTAGCCAACCACGCGAACACTCCGGATGCCCCCGCGTGACATTGTATACTAAATGTGCCATTATTGATGCCTGGCTGAAGAATGGCGGGAAAGAATCGGCCCAAAGCATAGACGTCAGCGGAAGCTGTCCGCCGATCCCCATTGGCACACAGCTCATCTACCTTCCATATATAGAGGCAGTCCCCGGTGGATGTCTCTTTCCCTAAAGCAACACTTAGCATTGGGCCTGCTGAGACAGCAGTAATCGTTTTGGGGAGCCCTTTCACCCTGCACAGTCCTGGAGCTTCCGAAAACGGACACTGGAATGGCACCGTATTCTGTGGTGCCCCGTGCATGATGCCCGTTTTTGGCTGGTAATACACTCTCCCTGCGCGAATAATTCTTTGGGAGGGCTTAAGCTTGGTACTTGTCGACAACTCCGAAGACCATTCCATCAGCGAGGGAGGAGAAGTGAACTTCGGTGCACATCCAGCGGTGATAACCTCTCCCCGTTCAGTTAGGAAGAGAGTGTGCCACGTTCCGCACGAAACTTGCCGTACTGGATCTGAAATCGGTACAGCCTGGGGGACGCATGTACTTTCAGTGGATGAAAGGCCCAGCTGTCCGTGCAAGTTTAGGCCGAAGCAGTAAACCCGGCCGTCTAAGGAAACTGCCGCGGCATGGCCGAAACCACCTGCTACGCTAATCCACGAAGAAACATTCCCTGTTTTACACACCTTGGTCGGGACCAGTGCATCTGTGTTTGAGCCAATACCAAGCTGTCCATATTTATTGCAACCCCACGCAAGTAGCACAGAACCACCACACTCATGTTTTCGAAAAGTCTCTTGTGATTCATCCTGATCATTGTCAGCTAGGGCGAAAGAGAAATCATAGCCAGCGAACACGCGGATACTTTTGGAATTACAGTCGTGCAAAGGCACAATAACCGGTGTGCCTTCATCGGTCAAGCGCCCAGTTCCGAGCTGGCCGTGATGATTTTTGCCGTATGAGAGGACCTTGCCCGTGTCCGTACTTAACAGGACGTGGTTGAGGCCGCATGCCACACACAAAACTCGTCCATAGCATGGTAAAATGGAATGGCTGAGACGGCTGGTCATGCGATGACGAATAGCTGCTGCTGTGCCGTTTTGGGCAGTCTCATCAGGGAAAGTTGTTGACCTGGTCTGTCTCCCAAAGAAAAATGAGAAAACTTGGCTCACGAGTAGGGAATCTACCGAGGAAATGGCAAAGAAGTCCTCGCATGCTGAGACTTTACCGAGAATAGCGGCCTCATCTGACACAGTAAAATGGCGAGGTAGGGAGGGCGAGCTGCCATCTGCATGCCACACAAAAGACGAAAGTGGTTTGCTAAAGTAGCATGGGATGCCGCCAATAAAATCTGTATCCCCGTGGAAAGACCCCGGCCACGGCTGCAACTGAGGGCACACTGGTTGTTCAGGAATGCATCGGCGGGAGCACGGATTATTGTGCTCCACGCTCCTCATGAGAATTATCGGCTCACTGGAAATCCCTGCCATCATCACCAGAAACAGGGAAGAACACTGCTATGTAGGACGACCTTGCGCTGAAACAGTCTCGAGATTTTTGGAAGTTTGGTGTTACAAGACAGTGCATGCGGATTTTTGTGGACGGGTAGCTTGTTGCGCGTAGTAGCGACGCTGTGACTGTTCATACACCCGAAGCGGGCGCCGGATACATCAATTCCTCGCTGAATGAGTAGCTTCTCGGTTGCCCGAAAGTTGTACAACTGGCATTTATCACCCCCCGTGGTGTCGCAAAACAAGCATTTACCACAGCTTCTGGAATTTGGCATAACGAGCTGTGAGGTACCTTTTACACAATGCGGTACAGAGTTGCGGCGACTGTCGTGGGGGGCTTGCTCCTCGCAAATTGCATTGGAATTGCTTCGGCAACTGAATGGTGTCGGGCGGCGCCGGAAGACGGCAAGCCTGAGTACGGGGTTTGCCTAGCAGCAGGAGAGGGTTCAGCTCGCTACATGATCGAGATAGTTCCTGTTGTGGGCCCCGGAATCGATCTGCAGTGAGCGAACTACAGGCGTTGCACGAGAAATGTATGGTCACTTCGATTGTTTTCAACCATATTCCAGAAGCAACGTGAAGCTCACCGTGACAGGAAGTGACGGAAGAGAAACCAAACCGATTTCCATAGCATCAGAAGCTTTTGGCACAGAGAAACGGTACGAATGTCATTTATCACACTTTAGTACCCACGCGTAAACATCGGCGTTTGTTAGGGTGATTGTTGATCGGATCGATGTTGGTGACCCAGAGTCGATCAGCGTTTTCATTACGGGCAACTCTGCCTGGAAATGTCAACGCATTACAGTGTGGAAAGACTTCCGCTACTGGTTATTCGATTGCACTGGCGTGTTGGACCCTGGACATCGGGACGCTGTGAGTCACGGTGACGCTGTGCTCTGCCCCCTTCTCTACTTATTATCAGTCGCTCAATAGACATACGCAATGTCAGGCAACAAGATGTACCAGGCAGTCCTACAAACAGGAAATGACGAACATGGTACGCATTTAAAGCTTCTTTGAATCACAGTTACAAGACCCACATCAACCTATTTGTCGCTCCGATGCAGCTGGCACCTCGGGAGGAATAGAGCTTACGTTAATTGGGAGTGAGCGCCAGTCAGCTCCGAAGCTACTCGTCCAGGACGTTCGCCCGGGGGCTGAAAGAAGGGTCCGCTTCAGAGCAGCCGACGGTATGCATCAATTGCAGAATTCATAAGGACGTGCTCTCTTATCCAAGTCCTGCTTGTCAGTTGGCGACGTAACGGCACTCGTTCTTCGGAATACAGCTGGCACTGATCCCTGGTACTGCGAGTTCGTCCGTATCAAAGCAGACGACGGACGGGTTTTCGCATTCAATGTTAAAAGATGGATTGGCACGCCGTATGAGTCTGCAATTAGAGTGTCGCTCAAACCCTCGGAGGATGCTGACACTCCGGCCCAAGACGTTGAGTGTCACACGAGAGCTTTGGACCTGTACAGCCGGTGGGTTGGACACCTCCCGTCTTCTGGGGACGCATTCCCGAGAAATTGGTTGCCACAGCATTCCTGAAAAAATCGGCATTTTCAAAGTTCGCTGTCCGATGAACTGTCAAGCATCAAGTTTCGCCAGCGTCGATGGTTCTTCGATTCATCCAGCGGCGAGTTCCATCTGTGCCGCAGCCATTCACGACGGTGTCCTCTCCCCTTCTGGTAAGCAACACCGCTTGCGTCGGACCGAATAATTGGATGGCTGCCACTGCCTGTAACAGGTGGAGAAGTCGTTGTTTCGGTGGTTGGAGAGCTTACAGATTATACCGGGAGTGCTTTAAAATCAACAGGTTCGTGCTGTGTTTTAAACTACGAATTTCAGGCTCGAAATTATACTTCCTTTTCAGGCACAGCTTCCTCGAATTTTAGCTCTTCGCCAGTCAACCGGAGTTCTAGCTTCTTTGTCTACCGCACCGGTATGAGCAGTCTATTGCCGAGAGGCGTAGTGTGTGTTTCATGCCAGGATCCGACCAGATTCTATTGACGAGGTGGACAAGGATGTCCGTGTAGTCGATGGTACGCACTCCAATTATTTAATTATTTAAAGACGTACTATCGGTCTTGCTTCTTCCAGCTTACGGAAAGCTCTCTTCCACCGGACGTCTGGAAATACGGCGCAATGGAGTGTGGGGTTCGGTGTGGTGAGTTTGACATCAGTCGGCGCGAACTGTAAAGCAGCAAATGCGTGCCCTACCGTGCAGCAAACAGGGTGATTTCACAGTTTTCACTATTGACTCAGCTCGGAAGGCATGTCACGAACTCGGTAGGAGGCTTACAATATATCAGGGAAGTAGTTCTTCAACATGTGCACATGTGACAGGGTACCTTCACGGCATGTACCTGGAGGACGGCTGCGAATCTGTGGAGGGGCAGTACGTGTGTGCTGGCGCCAAGTATCCTGTATCTGTCGCAGGTAAGGCAACAAGCGAAAGGTTTGCGTAGCCATAAGAGAGAGTAGAACACGTTGTCCAATGCAGGCGTCATGGTAACTACTAATTCACATACATGTTCCAGTTGGTGGAAACTACCCTTGCTTTGCAGTGCATGGGACCGGAGAAGAACATAGCTGACTGCACTTTTGAAGAGCCTCCTGCACGCTGTGCCGACCACTCCATGGATGTAGCCGTCAGATGCACCAATAACCCTCCGGCAGAACCCCCGCTGGGAAGCCTTCGCATCGTCGACGAAAGTGGCGCTCCTGCTACAAATGGGGTGGGCAGGCTTCAATTCTACAACGAAGGTATGTCACGCGATTGCTCAACATTTTCTCACCAGCCACAATGGCAGTGAAACTCAGGGTGGGGCAGCGTCTGCAGTGATGGATGGACAAAAGAATCTGAGAAAGTCGCCTGCCTTCAAATGGGCTACACTGGCATCAAGGTTGGCATATTCCTGACACCCACCTTCTTTCATCAATGCTGACGACTTTTCTGTCAGCACGGTGGATACTCGGACGACGGATGTGACAGTGTCAACGGAGTCGACTTATGTGGGCCTGATACGGAAAAGATTGCCGCTTTCGGTGTAGCCTGCGGAGGTGAGTAGCAGTGGCACAGGTTTCAATGAACTCAAGTGTAGCTGAACTTCCATAGGCGAGGAAACAAGTTTGAGGCACTGCCCGCATGAGATCTCAAGCGATGTTTACTGTGTGCACGAGGAGGATGTCGTTGTCGGCTGCCGCGGCGACGGAGACCCTTCAGGAATGGGATTGTTCAGGACCGAGGACACTCCAGCCTTGTCGAAACGGAGCTTACCACCGAAAATTGAGCTCAACTGTGGCGACCGGCCTCTATCACACAAGCAGATGGGCGGGCAGTCTGGGGCGATGTTTATAGCGACGTGCCCCGAGGGCTGCAGGTAGGCACCCGGCTAAGCTAAGCCAGCGACCCCCGTGTTATTGCGTTTTATGAACAGCGAAGAGCCAGGGTCTCTAAAGGGAACTTATATCTATACGGACGACTCGCCGGTAAAGTCACTGCTTCGCCTGTTTTCTACGTTTTAAAAACCCACTTTTCCAACAGATTTGCAAAGCTGCTATCCACGTCGGAGTCATAGGACCCCTTGGCGGCGACATTGTTGTTGTGCTCGGCGAGGGACAGAATTCGTTCATGGAATCAGAGCGCAACGGCATCAAGAGCGAGTCCTTTGGGCGATACGATCACACATGTAGGAATTCGATACGAAGCTAAAAATGCCGAATAAACCCATCGACCTTTAACAGTTATGGTATCCCTGCCCATCAACTCCGTCAAGGCCAGGGCAGCCAAGGAAATAGTTAAAGGGGCTGTGTACGCAGGAGGATCGGCAATCCCTAGTGGAGGTGCGTGACGCGAGTTTTAGGAAGAACTGCTACCGACCTATATAAATTATCGTATGTTCAGGAAAGTTTCCTGCCTTCAGACAAGCTGACGTATCGGCCCCCGTGGACTTGTTGCCGGAGAAGTTCCGTTGGTTCGCTCCTGAGGAATTCACTGGTGAGCACGAAAATAGTGTCACCCTTATGGAAGTATGCTCTCAATGATGCGGCTTAGGTTTCCGCGGACGACCGGAGGATTACGTGGAAACGGCGAAGCTTCCGGGGGCGAAAGCACTTACAGGCTTTTCAGACTTTACCTTTGCTCTTCATATGTCCGTTACCGGTAAGTCGTTACTTCGGCGACCCTCCCGTTTGCGCGTTGACGAAAGCTGTGACAGGAGGAAAGAGGACCTGGAGGACCATACTAACCCAAAGCGGTTGTGAAGGCTTCACCCTCGCAATGGACGACAAGGATGAGCTTGTCTTCGAACAAAATTGCCACCCCAGTTTTATTAGCACTGGGATAAAACCAGCCATAGGAGGTGGGTAGTGCTTAACATGGGACACTACCTCCCTGCCCTTGCATGATGCCATCCTCAGAACCGTTGCATGTTGCTGTCTCGTATTATTCGCCTGAAAAAGTTGTCAACATCTACGTGAATGGGCGACAGGTCGTTTCCGAGAAGACTGACTTCGATTTCAGCTTGAAGGTAATGCCGTGGGGTGCTTCAGCTGTGGCTGTGTCTCACCGGCGTCGTGCTTCAGGACCAGTTGACTATCGGTCGTGCTGCGGATTCCGAATCTGAGTATTTTATGGGCCATATAACGGCGCTGAAAGTTTTCGCTTACGCGCTGTCTCCGGAGCAAGTTCAACAAGTGGCAGCTGAAGCAGGTGCTGGCCTCGGCGAGGGCGGTCCTGTCCCACGGGGAGAACGACGTACAGACGATGGGCGCGTCTGCTTGTCTCCATGCTCCTCAGAGGAGCCCCTTCTCAACGAAATTCCGAAATCCTCGCTCCCAACAAATCCAGCTATTCAGCTGACTTGCGAGGATACTTTGAGACGCGAGGAGTTCAACGGAGTAACAGAGCAGCGCTTCCTCGTTTCCTGCCCATCTGGCTGCACGTCGAAGGTTGCACCAGTTTACGGATCCAAGGTCTACGCAGAAGCAAGCTCTGTGTGCAAGGCTGCCCTCCACAATGGAGCTTTGACCGCACAGGGAGGAGAACTCGTCGTCGCGACACACAGTGGCCTCAAATCGTACTCTGGTACGATCGGAAAAAATGGTGAGCCGGAACCACTACTCTGACCATTAATATTGGTATTGTAACGCGATTTCAGGGGTCATTAGCCTGGGAGAGGACGAGTCTCAGCTCCGATCCTTCTCCGTTCTCAAAGCGCCGAATTTCAGAAAGTTGACTTGTAGAGGTAGTGTGCTGGCGGCTATTCATATTCACTTTCTCTGTCACCTGACTTTTTAGATGATGGCGCATTTGCCCTGAAAATGAATCCCGGAGACAAGGAACTTGTAATCTGTCCACCTGGTTCGTACACCGCCCAATAGACTTGTGTAGAGCTTAGGATCATATTTTCAAATGATAGGTTGCCTTGCCGCAATCGAAGGAACGGTCTATGGAACAAGTAAACTCGTTATTCCGCGAACTGCCAACCTCCCGCATTCCTGAACATGAAAATATTTCTTCCTCAGAGGTGTACAGCCCGATTTCCTCTATATGCAGAGCGGCAATACATTCTGGGCATCTGGTAAGTGGCATTTGAGACTATACGGTTGGCAAGAGGAGTCGATGCGTCACTATATCCCGTTTGACAGACCAATGAGGGTGGTGAAGTAGAAATGCAGGTGACTGGGCAGCATGAGGAATTTAAGGGGAGCAACAACAACGGAATCGAGTCCGCAAACAGCGGTTGGTACTTAAGAGCTATCACGTTTGTGAGGAGTGCATCAGTGAAACCGCAGCAAGAAGAGTTGCGGTAATCTGGTGACATCGGTGTGGTAGTGCTGGAAACGTGACGGCCCAGTTTATTTGGTGCGGCCTGTTTTGTATGCTTCATATGGGAAACGAATGAGTCGCTTCAACCTGTCTGAGTTTTTGACCAACATGAGCCCCACAAATGTTAACGCACGAGATGACTGCTAACTCCAGCAGGAGTTGACGGAGCAAGTGCAGAAGCCCTTTAAGACGTAGTCACTGGGCCTGACCCTTAGCGCATCGGATTTTGACATCCCCACTAGGATTCGTCCTGCTTGAGCCGGTAGAAAAGCATGTACGCGTCCGAAGAATGGCAGGAGTCTGCACGTGCAACCACACATAAGCCCGATTTCAAATGTGTTCGTCATTATGGCCACAACGCGCTGTTGACGACCGTATCGTGTCCGTGCACACAGCAAGCTCACCTTCTGAGACGGACTGCACCCAAGAATCGTTGAAGTCGTACCTGCATCCGCAGCACAAACACAACCGAAAGCCATATACAAGACCACAGGGAGGACCGGAGGCGCACCTGGTGTTGGAGTGATTGACAGGACACGTTGTGCGATACCTGGTACTGGCAACTGCACACGCATGCACCTGCAAATATGTGACTGAACTGAGGCAGCGAGTGGCAGAACCGACACCTCACCACCGTCCTCGCAGCTTTGCGTAGGCAAAGTAGTGGCCTCCGCCGAGCTCCCCGGAATGAACGTTCACCGCCACCAGCTCGTAAAGGGGCGCAAACCCTTGCTGCACCAGGAAAAGAATGAACATCACACAAATGTGCGTGTCGAATACAGACAATATCACAGAACAGGCCGTAAAACCAACGTGGCAACCAGTGACATATCTCATAACTCACATCCTTTGCATGCATCATTTCCAGGCTTTCAGGGAGAATGTACGGGGTCATGTCCAGGTAGTCACCGGCTGCAAAAAATGACACAGCATGATCCCGAACTGAATTGATGAGTAGACAGCTTAGGCGCATTTTTGCGTGGCTGTTTGCGGCGGGAGACCGACGTACCTTTGTACGGGAATGTGACCTTCGTGCCGATTTTAGATCGCGTAAATCGACTGCATCAAATCGGAGAGAAAGCGAGCGGACTTGATCTTCGGTTTAGGCAAACATACCTTGCAGCAAGCTCTTTCTTTTTGATATCCGTAGAGTCCATGCGCCCCACACAAGCGGCCACCTCCCCGGTTCCGTAGAAACCTGGGACTCCTGCAAGCGAACTATTTCGGACAGAAAACTGCGATTGAGGAGGGCTTTATCTCTCTATGCGCGGGGCGGCGGGGGGGGGGATTCGTGGAAGTGGTGCTTACCTGATGTTGTGAAAACGCTTCAGATGGAGTATTAGAATCTTGGGCATTTTCCATAGGTCTAGCTTCTTGTACGCCTGAACATGCTCCTTGCACGAGCTGCAGTACCTGCATAACGAAGAGATTTAAATCAATCGCGACGGCACAATGCATGCTGCTCTGGCGGAAAACAGCGCGTACGAACCTGAATCTGAGAGTTCGCAGCTCACCACATATTTTCGATGTCCAGTCGCTCTTGTTCCGAGAAGAGGCGTAGGCAATCGGAGATGTCCGTGTTTGGTTGCACCTCCACAGGCCCCATCACGCGAATGCCTTCGGGGGGCCCCACCTTCTCGCTGTCCGTCAACGTCCCCATGTCGGCGTAGAGTAAGGCCACCTGCACGAGAACGCACTGCCACACAGACGTTCGTCTCGATGCGGAGCTTGCCATGGACAGCACTGCCTCCTCTCACCAGAGAAACCGGATCAGAGAATCAGTCAAGCACTCACAAAGTCTCCCGTCTTGGGTTGCAGGTTCGCCGACACAAGCTGGTTGTCCATTGGCAGTGGCCGCGGCTGGTTACTCGCCTTCCCTCCAATGCCGTTCGCCAACAGATTAACGCCCTGACTGATGACGCTTTTCTGCGCTTCCTGAACGCGAAAGCCTGGAGGCTGAAAACACACACACACTCGAACGAAAACATGCAACGGGCACGAACATCCTCGCAAGGTACGCTCCCTCTGAAAAGCCCAATGAAAAAAAAACGCTGCGGAAGCTTCAAATCGCTCTCTTCCCACTCCGTCGGCCAGAGTGGACGGCTTACCACTAGCAGCTTGATCTGCCGCGCCCCGCCCAGGTCCGACTGCCCTGAGAAGCTCCGAATGAATCCAACGGCGTGATTGATCAGGGACTGCCCCTGCGGGCTCCCCTCTTCGTCCTGTGGCTGATTCGCTTCCGGCCGCGAGACCAACTTCTCTTCATCGTTGCCATAGAGGTAGATGCCTTCCACTTGTTTGTAAAATTCCTCGCACGTAGCGCCCTCCGCGACAGGCAACAAAACTGGCATACACCGCTGGATTGGCCTAACATCTGAAGTTGGAAAGAGAAACGCACACAATGACGGGAAACCCCTAACGGAAACACCGAAACAAGTCCTGCCACTAGATGATGAAGATACGACGCGGAAGCCTGTTTCTTCCATAGCTACACCGCGGCACGACAGGAACTGCCAATGGAAAACCCTATACACAAAAACATATGAATACAACAATATATGCATATATGCACGCATACACATACATGCATATATAAAAAGAAGAATTTAATCCGTGACTGCACGTGCTGTCTTCTTTTTTTCTTACCTCCAGCAGGCGTTCTGAAGACAGGGAGGACTAGTGCAAAAGTTGTGTCGGTCTCGGCAAGGCCTCTCGCGCCAAGGCAGAAACTGTTTGACTGCAACAGAGAAACGGCACGGGTGCGAGGAAGCGGTGACACATCAGCGATTTTGTTTTAAACTGGGAGTTTCCCCCTCTTTTCCACGCATCCGTGTGCCTTCGTATTTAACATGACGTACCCTTCTCTTCTTGACGCGATGACACGTTGCTTCTGGAGAGGGCTTCTCGCTGTCACCTGACGTGTAATTTCCCAACGCCTTCCACCTGTCTTCGCTCGGCTCGCCGTCGCCAGCCGCAGTCGTCGGAGGAGCCTTCTCCGTCTCTGCGGTGCTCGTGTGCCCGGGGGATCCTCGAGCGCCGTCTCCTCTCGCTGTCGACTCAGCCGGGCGGGCGTCCATTGTTCCCTCGACACCGCCCCTCGCAGAGTCCTTTCGGGATCCTGCCTCTACTTCCTGTGGAGGGGAAAGCCCGCAGAAATGCAAAAGGAGTCCAAACAGACTGTACACTCGGTGGATGCTTCACACACTGCCTCCCTCGATATTGACCTGACTGCAAAGCCCGCATGTCTCGCCGAGGTGCTCAGGACTCTCCTCCGAACGTCCTCAGTGCGGTGACTCGACGCAACTCTACAACCGCGACAAATCGTCGACTGGAGATCTGCGTTTCTCTGGGGCACGCGTCCAGTCGCAAACAAACACAACGCATTCAACAGCTTTGAGGATCATCGCGGCGCTTGCCGGCACTGTCTTTGGCAAAACGCGAGCGATCCGTTTCTTGTTGGTCCTCACCTGGACGATTCGCGCTGGCATCAGCCACGCAAAGATGTGCGAAGGTTTTCTATCGAACCTGTACCTCACCTGAAAAAGCAAACGCCACAAGGAGAGATGGGCGACAAGCCTTGCCTTGAAAAAATGCCTGTCCACGCGACGATTCAGACACACGCTGGAAACGGCAACACGGCCTCGCGTATGAACCGTGAGAACCTCCTCAAAACGCTTTCCGCTCGCGATTCCCCACGGAGGATTTCGATGTGGAGCAACTGCTGGATGCCTCCGAGTCGTCGTCCTTACAGACGGGTGTGGACGCTGTCCGTGGAGGGCGCGAAGATGCGCGTCGCAAAGATTAGACGCGCAACCCCTCTGTAAAAGGACTAACCGTCGACGTGCGGGATGGCGGCTTTCGAAAGATGGAGAGGCACGGGCGTGCAACTGAGAGCCAATGCCCACGTATAGGTCGCTTCTCACTCGTCGAAACGGCCGCCGTGCACACGCTCATCTTATTCCTTCAGAGCGCATTTCGCCTTGCCCATCGCGTCCTCAAAAGCACGTTTCCCCCGGAAGGTAGAGAACTTTTAGAAGGAGAGGCGCATCCGTTGAAATCAAACCCATCAACACACGTTTTACGAAACCAAACGCCGACAGACAGAAGCTTACAGTGTCCGCGGCAGTGAAAACCTTCGCGTTCACGTCCGACAGGTAGACCCCTGCGAGGTCTTCCCTGTTCTTCGCGAGCATGAGAACGTTGTCGGCACTGAGCTGCGAGAGATCCTTCAACTGGACGTCTGAGAAGGAACGATGGGAGAGACAGCAAAACAGCAGAGAAACCAGCAAATGAGAGACAGAAAACCAGAAGAGACACGAGACTTCCGAGCAAAAGTGACGCAAGGCGGTCATCGCAGAAAAAAACTCCAAAACACTCGGACACAGACCGTGGCGTGGAGGGAGAGCCCTGTTGCGAAACAGACAAGCTGCATCACGAGAGCGTAAGCCTCTCCGTTTCTGTTCCCACTCCTCAGTCGCGGACCTTCGCGGCTCCCCTGAACCCCGAACACTCAAAAACAGTCCCGTTATCCATATCATTCCCACCATCCTTCGCAACGCTACCCACCAATTTACTTAAATATGTATATATATATATATATATATATGCGTAGATAAATATATACATAAGTATAAGAGAGGCGCAACTACATGCTGGGATGTGCCTGTGCACTCTGAGAAGATCAGGCGGTAGAGAATGGGACGCACAAAGCCTTGAGGACAGACCAGAGACGGCCAGCATAAAAAGGAAGCGTTGAAGCCTCTCAACAGTGGAAAAAGCAGATAAACGTACTCGACAAGACGCTCGACCGCAAGGTTTCCTTTTCCTCGGCGCCGAGTGTTTGCGTCGAAGCATCCGAGAGGAGCCGAGCAACAATGTCCTGAGAGTCACCAACGCACGGAAAGACGTGCAGAGTTGCAGAGACCACCTCCTCTGCGACGGGGTAGGATTTGGTGAATCACAGGTCCACACGGAGGTTCGAGGCCCCGCCACGACGCGCGCGCCGAGCGCACGACTTGACAGGCGTGGCAGCATCTGCCTAAACTTTGAAGTTCAGATGCTGCGCCTATGCTCCGCGCCTGTCTCGCCCCATTTACAGGGAACAGGATCGAGACCTAAATCCCTGCTCAGACGTTCGGCATCTCCGACAAAGCAGAAGCGTAAAGGCCCACGGGGAAAGGCAACTGAGTTTTCTTGGAGGAAACGTGCTCACGAGGCAAACTTGTTTGGCCTTGGCGTAGTCGAGGTTTCCTGGGAAGGCGCGCTGGAAGCAGAAGGCTTCGGGCCGCCGGGAATCAACGGCAAGGGTGAAGACAACTTGGTGACGCCACTCGGGAGGGACGGGGAGAGAGAGATACATGAAGGGATCGAACGTCACCGAGATTTTCCCGCATGCAGGACACTCCAGACGCGAGCGATACTGGCCTTGAAACAAATCCACAATCACTGAATCGTTGATTTCCTTGTGGCGCTGCCACGAAAGCTCCGCAACTTCCGCGTCCGACTTCTCCGGGCCCCCTTCGATCTTTGACTGCGCAGAAGGAAGAAAAAAAACAGAAAAAACGTGAAAAACACAAACGGAAGATGCGGCACAAGGCGGTTGACTCTCTGTGGCGCGGCTGCCGAAAAACGCAGGAAAAGAGGGAAGCGCGCTGAGCTGTCCCTCCCCACACACCTAAAAAGGGACACTCCAAAAAGGCGTGAATGGTCGCTCGCTGGCAGAGCTGTCCACTTACAAAAGACAAAAAAACACGAAACACCAGACCTATCTGCCTACATGTTCATATATATATATATATATATATATATATTAGACATATATATACATAGATAAATATTAGGCAGAACAGTAGGTGTTTTGAGGGGTTCGGAAGACGCTCTGACTGTGTTTTGCACTTTTCTTTGCTTTTCTCTTGAGCTCTTGTGAGCCGTGTGCCACTCTGTTGTGTGCCTTTCCCTGGCGCAGCAGGAACTCGGGCCGGAAGCATAAGGCAGATTAGTGGAAATCTGTGGCATTCACAGGCGTGTCCCTTCCCTCTCACCTCGTAGTACGGCTTCTTCTTGATGCGGTTCAGGTCCTCGTGGAGGCCGTCGAGCAGAAAGGCAATCAACTCTTGCGAGTCTTGCTGGTTGTAGCCCAGGAACTCTTCGCGCACGCGCCCCACAGCCGCCTTCAGGTCGCGCGGCGCGAGAGGCGAGTCGCCTCCAAACCACATATCCTAAAGAGACACAGACAGGCGAAAGCAAACGAAAAACGAAACCCTGAGCGCACGTTTTCCGCCCAACTCACTCGACACCCCGACCCGTCTCCACTGAACAAACTGACATCGGCGGACATATATACATATGAGTGTATATACATGTATGCATGTATATGCGTATATATGCCTATATATGCATATGTATGCCCCTGGGCAGAATCATTTTTGGGCATGCATGTACGGGGGTTTTCTCGACTCTATATGTGCGTATCTCTCGATGCAAAGAGAAACCTCCTACGTTTTCGGCTGTGCGTCATCGCATTTGCGACTCACAGGCGGACTCTCTTTTCTTCCCGGCTTACCCGCAGCGTCGCGTGATAGGCCCTAGCGAGGCGGCCTTGCGTGCCCATGACATTTTCCTCGTTGATGTCGGCGACGAAACGCCCGCTGAGGAAGTAGTAGGACAGGGGGAGGACTTTCGAGAGGCACTGGACGGCGGAGTTGAGGAAGCAGGTGTTCCCCAAGTTTGCGAGGCCGCAGACGCCGCCAGACGCGAACATTTCGTCGAGGTTTCCCTCGAGCGCGCCTGGCCTGTCTCCGCGAGCATCGCGACTCCAAGGGCGATGACTCGCGTCCTCGTCTTCGCGCGACGGGGACAGTTCGAGGCTTCCAGGCGACGGGAAGAACCTCGGCCTGAGGTGCGGTTGACTGTTCACGCCCTCCTCGACGTCTCTGTCCTGCACTAGCTGCGGCGACTCTGGAGACCGCTCCCCGGCACTCGACCTCGCAGGTTCCCAGGGAAGCGGCAGGGGTCTGCGTTTCTCCGTGCGCGAGGCTCCGACAGCTCCACCCTCGCGCTCGTCTTCGCTGTGCAGCCCGTTCACGCGCGGACTCTCACTCCGCCTCTCATCTGTCTCGCTGGGCATGTCCGGGGCCGGGAGAGGCAGCGCCTTCGCGAGGAGTGCCTTCGCGAGGAGCGCCTCCGCGGCCTGTGGGGGAAGAGCGAGGAAAACCATCTCGGTGTCGACGCCTGCTTCGCCGAGCGTCCGAGGACGCCCGGTGTCTGTACACAGCAGCCGAAGGTGCGCCGGACGCTTCGCGCCCTCTCCCAGGAAACCTGCCAAGACCGTCCACGTCTCGTTGTGCACCAAGTCAAGCACCTGGAAGCAAATGCGTGGAGACGAAGGCACGCCGAGGAGTGCGAAAAAGGAGAAAGAGAGGCGAAAAACGCTGGGGAACTGCGGCGAAGGCTGCTGCCAGGCAACTCCGTTTCCAGATCGAGGAACGGCAAGTTGAGAACTAAAAAGTGGACAGAGCACACATCCTTGCCGTGAAAGGCAGGCTTAGAGGTTCTCAACATGTGCTGAACTGCGGATGCAAGGGATAATGCAGCTTAGCTGTCCCCTTAGCACAACGAGTTGTGGCCAGAGTGTGTGTGTGTGTGTGTGTGTGGAGTAGACGTCTGCCGAGTTGGAACGGCGCCTGACCTTTCTTCGCGCTTCTTCAACCGTGTCGCCGTGCGAGAAAACGAGATTTCCGACGTGAACACAGTCACTCTCTGCGAGGTCCGCGTTCTCAGCTGTATAGACACCCAAAAGCAAGGGCTGTATCTCGACTTTCAGCCGCTGGCCGTCACGGTACACTCGACGAGGGACTTCGATGTCCACCTCAAAGTGCTGCATCAGCAGGCGCCAGAACTCTTCGTTCACCACTTCGAAACGCTCGCCCTGTAAAAAAATCATGCATTCAACGCGACGCGCAGTAATGCATATATACTAAAAGATGTGCATATGTAGATATATCTAAATATACGCAGATGTATAGAGAGATGCTATATGCTGATGCACGCACATGTACTATAAATCTACATAGGTAAGTACAGGCAAGAGACAAACATACATGAGTGGTGCATGCTGACATATACATCTACATACAATTACATGTATATAAATATACATAATGTATATAGATATGCATGTGTGGGGTAAGAGACGTCTCGTGGATCGCCCTCTTTGCATTTTCTTTACTTGAGCGTATGCGACTGAGTCGTCGAGAAGGGTGGTTTTTGTTGCTCGCGGTTTGTCTCTGCTGGCAGCGCTCAGTAGCGGTTTGTTCTCAATTTTCAGCGGCAAGTCCTGGGCAGATAGTCCAGCGTTTTCAGGATCCTCCGATGTCCCGTAGGTCGCCAGGAGTTGCAGGTTGCCGAGGAATTCTCGGTCCACAACGTACCTGAGCAGAGAAATCCCATCTTTGGAAATCGAAACATATTCCATGCAATTGCACACACACGGGAGGTTGTGCATCCCTCTCGCCTCCTGTCTCCTCTCTGCATTCTGTGACGGCTTTTACCGGCTAGGGGCAAGCAGGGGCGACTCAAGACCGCCTCTAAAGAAAGAGATGCCCGCGCTCCACCGACGGGGACAGCAGGGCCCCAGAGAAGCCGCGCCCCCATCGGCACAAAAGGAGGCGCGGTGCTAGATCGTTACTACAGGCCTATGCATGTTTATCAAAGAGCATCGGAAACCCATTGTTGGAAACGTGCCTACGTCCGTAAGTGTAAATGTAAATACGTGAGGCGTAAGTTGACATGTTTTGAGACAATTGAGGACGGGTGCTTGTGATTTTTTTTCACGCGTGCTGTCATCGCAGCGTGGTGACGACCTGTCTCTCTCTCTGCTTCTCTTTTCTTGAGCGTCGTTTCCTATATACCCCGGGACAGTCTCAAAGAGCAAACACGGGACCAAAAAGGAAGACGTCTTCACAGGGGATCGGCTGCTTCAGTTTCTCACGTGTCCGTTCCCGGAAGCTCACCAAGTTTCGTCCTCCGTCTGAACCATCATCGGATCCGAGAACTTTTCCCAAATGGGCTTCGCGTCGTCCTGCGTGACGCAGGCCTTCTTCCTCGTCGCCGACTGCCAGTCCATCTTTCCTCTCTTCTTCTCGGTCTTGTCTCTTTCTCTTTCGTCTTCTCTCCTTTTCTTTCGTCTTCTCTCTTTCTCTTTCGTCTTCTCTCCTTCTCTTTCGTCTTCGCTCTTTCTCTTTCGTCTTCGCTCTTTCTCTTTCGTCTTGGTCGCGTCTTTTCCCGGTCTCGTCCCTGGTCGTGCCGTTTTTTCTCGCCCGAGTTCCGAGAGGTTTCCGGCGAGCCTCAGTGGTCTTGCGTGGCAAGAAGGGAAGAACGCGGTTTACTCCTCGCGTTCGATCGAGACGAGACCAGAGAGCATCTTGGAGAGATCGACCTCGCTTTTGGGATCAACTGCGCGCAGAGGGCCAGGGGGCGAAAAAGGGAGCACGATCCGAGCAGACGGGAAGTTTTCACCTTTCTGGAAAAACGCCGCATTTGACAAGACAGCCGAGGGCTGCGTACCGCGGCAGTTCCTTCACCCGAGCGAGGAACACAAAAGAAAAACTTTTACACGCAGACAAGCTCGAGGAGAGATCGGCACGCGACAGAGAGCTGTAGATACGCCCCGCTGCATATTTCCTCGCGTCCTCGATTCCCGGTGGAACTGGGAGCAAAACGATATATCTACAGGGGAAAAAGTGTGGTCGCCGGAGTTTCGGAGCGTTCCGAGGCGCTGCGTGTTTCCGACGTCGTGTAGGTGTGCGGAAAAAGAGAAAAAACGCGAGAAACGGGGTTTCTAGAAAAATCGCGACTTCCTCGGGAAGAAGCGTGTCTCCGCTGTCGGGCGTCTTTTCTTTCACCCTAGCACCCCGTCCACTTTGCGAGAAGGCGCGAAAGGGGGGACCTTTGGGGCTGTGCGTTTCTCGGAATGAGGAACGCGGCGCCTGATTTGCTTCTCCAGAAAAAATGGGGAATTCTCTACGTTAAAATGTCTATGCAAACTTTCAGCTGAAGAGCGAAAAACGATGCGACGCTCTCGCGTGTTTCGGACGCCCCCGCCAGCATCTACTCTCTCCCAGATGCACATCACCGGGGAGAGAGCGGAGCTTGACCACAGAGAGGAATTAGCCAGAGAAAAGGAGACGCAGAGAGGAAGAAAGAAGTAAGGATAGTTGATATATCTACTTTATATAGATGGCAATTGAGGACGGCGTTACCGTGTGCGTTCTCAGGGGGTAGACAGAGTCGAGCCGTTTTTCCATTCACGAAAAGAGAGAGGTGTCGGGCGCCGCTTCTTTTTCCGCGTTTGCTTTCCGTGAGGTGAGCGGACCAGCAAAAACACCTCCAAAATTGAACAAATTCACCCCCAGGGAAATGTCCTCGTCACCTGCCTGGCCTCGACTTCTCGCCGCTCTACTTCTCTTTCGTACTCAAGAACTTTGCCCGACTCTTTCTTTTCTCTGACATATTTCCCTCCATCACTCTCTCTGCATATATACATAGAAATATCTTCTTGTATCGCTCTCCCTCTCCATATATGTCTCCTTCTATCACTCTCTCTGTATATATCTCTCTATCACTATCTCCCTCTCTACATATCTACCGTACCTACTTCTCTCTCCCTCTATCTGAATCTACCTCTGCGTGTCTGTGCACCTGCCTTTGGAGGGACCGGCTTACTTCCGCGCCGCGCTTTTGCTTCCTTTCTCTCAAGACCTCGCCGTGTCTCTCTACATCTCTCAGCTATCTTCAGGCTGGGAGCTCATGCAAATCTCTGGAGAAAAGCGAGGGATATTGGAATCCGACACTTTTTGCTGTCTTAGCCTAGTGGGGTGATGGTGTACAGCGTCAGATACAACGCGAGGGGAAGTTTAATGTGCACGGAGACATCTGTTTCGCCCTTCCCCCGTAAGCACGTTGAACATTTCAAAGCAAAAACATCTACGAACCCAAAGATCTGTTCCTTACAGGAAATCGACGAAAGTGCCCGTCACCAAAATCACTCTGGCGTTTCGACATCTCTATATCTGATATATTTAGGTATATAATTGTATCTACCTATATATAAATATATGCGTACGGAGACAGATACGCATGCACATGGTAACTTGTGCATATACACACAAATAGAAGTAGATATGCCTACATGCATATACGTATATCCACAGATACATGGTTACATGCATAGAGATATGTGAAGATGTATATTTACATGAATACACATGTACGCTTTTGAGTACGAAGGCCTTTCGAGACACATTTTTGCACTTCCAAAAGTGTGCGAACGTGTGAGGGTGAAGCCGGTCGGGACCCTGAGAACTTTTTTCGACGTTGCGCTCTCTGAAAAAAGACACTTTCTGCCTTCGAAACACTTCTTCCAAAAGCAAACAAATCACCTCCCAGACTCTCGCGACGTGGAAGCCAGGAAAGACACATCTGCATGCACCTGTGCATCTCGTTATACACGCTCGGCGACACAACTTTATCCACACGTATACAAATATACATTTATATATAAAACTGCGTATACTTGAACAACTATATACACATATGTATATATATATACATCCATGAAACTCTTTGTATGGTGACGCTCACTCGTTTTCTGTCTCTGCCTTGACTGTGCCGTTTTGCATGCAAAGAAGATAGGCGAGCGGGTATGCGCATGGGGAGAGAGACGGGTAGACAGATCGCGTAACTTCAGTTGTTTGTTTGTCGCAAATTGTTCAAATTGTCCAGAGCAAGTTGGAGAGCTTGAATTCCCTTCTTGCCGAAACCAAGAGCCATCACCGACACATACAGCTGGTGCGCCAAGGCGAGACCTGAGGAAAAAAAAAACATACAAGAAAAAAGTAATGCACGCCTGTGCACCTCTCTATCCGCCTTCTACTATCTATATCTCGATATCCCTGCCTCACTGTGGATCTTTCCCCCTCATTCTGCATCGATAATGTCTCTTTATGTATCTTTGTCCCTGTACGCATCTCTGTCTATCTGTGTCTCTATGTATGCATCTCCATAAATGCAGCTATATCCACTCTGTTTACGTTCCTATATTTTATATTTATCTACTGTAAAGAGCTTGATCTCACGGTTGGTCTCTCGCGACAATTGTCGCCACATATATGTCCCTAGAAGCATCCATTAATATAAGAAGTAAAGTCCGCACTGGCTAGGCAGAGGGTGCCTGTTGTGACATTTTGCATGCGCTTCTCAGGCTGCGTGCATGCGCACCTGGGAGGGCGAGGTTTGCTCGGCGAGCCTCCGTGAGGGCGATCTGCATGTCTTTCACAAAGTGCTCCACGAAGAAGCCTGGCTCGTAGTCGCCTCTCAGAATGCGGGGTGCGTAGTTCGCCAGGGACCTAAGACCGGCAGAGCATTGGGGAGACTACGCAGCACCTCTCGGAAAAGAATGACGTTCGCGCGAAGGCGCCTGTTCACCGCCTCCCTACGAGCTTCGCGAACACGTCTTCTCCGTAGCGCAACAGCTTCTCCACACGTGAACACCTCGGTACGCAAAAACAACACTCTTGCATCACAGCTCCACCTCTCGAGGCAATCGCCAGCGACACGTACTTCGCCGCTCCTCTCGCTCCGATTGCAGTGTATATACATATATATATATATATATATATATATGTACATACATACATACATACATACATACATACATACATTTATATATTTATATGCATATTTGCACTACATGCGACGTTATTCAGAAGTAGACGTACGTAGATTGATAGAGATGGCCATTATACCCGTAAATACGTCTTCTATACGTGTAGACATATGTACATATGTGTAAATACGGAGTGTCAAAACTCGTGGAGCCTCGAGATTCTTACCAGCTTCCTGCGGCGCCAGTGGAGACTGCGGCGAGCGTTTTTTCTAGATCCAAGCCCATGCGTCTCGCATACAAAAGCGCTGAGACGAACAACAGCACAAAAGCTGGAAGCAGGAACATCCGTTCTCGCGAACGAATGCTTGAATGCCCGTTCCTAATCGTTCAGACGAGAGAAGTCGGTCAATCAAAGTGTCACGCGTCTAGGACCAGAAAGAGACGGTACGAAGAAAGAAAGAAGTGGAGAAGGGGAAGAGTAAACGCGAAGCGGGGATGAAGGAAAAGGAGAACACAAGAGGGAAGAAGAAGGGAAGCAAGGGAGGACGCGAGAAACGAGAGAGATGTCTCCGGTCGAGGTGAATTCGTGACTCACCTTCGACTACTCCGATCATGTTGGTGGCGATCAAGATTTGATTTGTCATCTTCGTGTGCTGGCCTGCATGCGCAAAGAGGCTCCAGAAAATCCACGCGCACGTCATCAACGCCGAAGGGCTGTGCTGAGCTCCTCGTGTTTTAAACCAAGCAAGGATAACGCGCATTGTGTGCGCAAAGCCGAGGGACAAGGAGAGAGAGAAGTGGATGAGACTACGAGAAAGAGAAGAGAAGAAGAGAAGAAGAAAAGGAGAGAAGGAGAGAAGGAGAAAGAGAGAAGTGGATGAGACTACGAGGAGAGAGAAAGGGAAAGCGAGCGAAGGAGAAAGAAAAAGGAGAGCGGAAGAGAAGAGGAGGAGAGAAAGAGGTGGAGGGTAAAACGAGAGGTAAAACGAGGAGAGGTAGAACGAGGAGAGAAGAGAACAAGAGAAGGAGAGAACAAAAGGAGAGAATGAGAGCACGTGACGCAGAGCAAAGAGAGAGAAATGGAGAGTCTATATAGAGAAGAAGACACGGAAAGGGCGTCACGAGACCACAGATGCGTACACCGAGCAGCGCGAGCGGCAGGCTGATGCGTTTCGGAGGAATCGTAGAGCGATGAAGCAGATAACCATGAGCTTTGCAAAACCGATCAAAAACGCAGTGCTTCTGTTCAGCCGCGCACCTGTGCCGGGGCCGCCACAGAAGGTGATTTGCTTCCCGAGAATCTCAAACACAGGCGAGACGGCGAGGAAAGCCTCCTTGTCTCCTCCCGCCATGATCGACAGGCGCGCCTCGCGAGCGCCGACATCGCCTTTTCAAAGAACAAAAAAAACCGGGAAACAAAGGTGCACATGCGTGCTCTTCGAACAGCTCGTCAAACAGATCAACAGACATTTGCACACCGCAGGCAACAACGAGGCGCCTCCGCCTCCGATCTCAAACAGGTTCACGTGTTTCCGTACCCCACCATATATCGATACAAGAACGAGTGCACACGTAGTTAACCACACACTGCCTCAAACACACATATAGGCATATATGTGTATATATATACATATATATACATATATATCTGCATACGGTTTGCTGTCTACGTTGATGTAAAGAAATATGTACACCTAAGAATATGCGCATATATATATGGGTGTATATATATATATATATATATATATATATATATGTATCCATGGACGTATGAAGATGTACACATGGGGTGGGTAGAACATTTAGGTTCATATGCATATCCAAGTGTTATTTCTCGATATTTTCCCCGGATTTTTCTCGCTGTGGTGCCGAGTGCTGGACCTCATCAGAGCCTGCGAGTGAGTGGCCTGTACGTACCGCCGGAAACTGGAGCGTCGAGAGAGAAGACGCGTTTCTTCTGAGCTGCCTCGTGCAGGCGCTGCGCAAGGCTCGGCGTGCTCGTGGTCATGTCGACAATGACGCCGCCTTCGCGCAGAGCCTCCAGAGCACCCTCAGGTCCCACTGGAACGCAGAGAAACAGAGACAAAGCCTGCGTCCACTATCCCGAAAATCGCTCCCCTTTTTGGTGTCGCTCACTTGTTCTCGCTTTTTCCCTTTCTCTCGTTCTCCCTTGGTTCCTTTCTGCCTGGAGAGATCGGCAAATTTGGCGACTCGACAGGCGAGACTCTGAGGCCTCAGATGTGGCAACGTGTCCCAGGCACGCAGCCGGATGTGGAAATGCAGCCTCTCGGAGGCCTCGATTCAAACCTTCCAAGTACACACATGTACACAGCCACACGTTGATATACACCTGCACACACGCAGAGGCATGCAGTTACATGTCTACACAAATACCTCGACGTATGTGTGTACCCATATGCACACGAATACAGATCCATGCCTACACACAGCCACATACGCATATTTTTACTCCCCTTCATGCACATCTAAATACACAAGCACAGGTACATGTATACATATACATATCGATTGATGTGTGCAGGTGTAGATGGGCGTCACGAAGGGGTGCACGTTTCTCCGTTCGGTTGTTTCCGGATGTGAAGGCGAAAAGAGACGCACAGTAGACTTGTTCGACGTCCTCGGGGTGACCGACGATGCTGATGACCACGTCGCTTCCTTCCGCAGCTTCTCGGTAACTTCTCGCCACGACGGCGCCCAACTTCTCGAGAGGCGCGCACTTTTGCGGAGTGCGACTAAACGGGAGAAAAGAGACAGAGGCAGAAAAACGTGGAGAAGAACGCGAAAGAAATGCGACGGTAGGGCGCCGGAGCCAACAACGACGAAAAGGAACACGCCGGCGAACAGAGAGAGATAAACAGAGAAGAAGACAGGGAAGGCAGAGAGAAGAAGGAAGATAAGCGAGAAGATGAGACGAGGATACAGATCAGAGAGACAGAAGAAAGAGAAGAAGAAGGGGAGGAGAAGGAAGAAGAATACACAGAGAAGAGACAGACAAAAAGAGAGAGACAGAGAAGGAGGGACAGAAAGAAGAAGAGAGAAGAGAGAGGAAAAGGGACGAAGCGCGAGGATGCGAGAAAATGCTTTGTCACGGAGAAGAGCACAGGCGGTTGCGTCGTTCCAGTACGGATTGCTGTTTGTGTGAGGGAATCAGTCGCTTTGGGTTTTGAACATTTGAGCGTTTAAGACTTCCCGCTCCTTGCGTACTTGTAAACTTTCATCCGGTAGCCTGCTCTCAAGAGATGAGTCGCCATCGACCGACCCATAACCCCCAAACCGATGAATCCTGCAAAACATTTCTGCATTCCAAGAGATGCACGCGTTGACTCGCGCCCCAGGAAAAAGAGAAAACGCGGAGGCAACTAAACGTAGACACCAAACCCACGGACATGAGCATCTGGCCAAGTGTTACCATTTCTCTCACATTTTATATATACATATATATTATTATACATATAATTATATATGCATGTTAAAGGAGAGGGAAAAGGGAAGAAAAACGTATAGAAGACGACATGGGCAGAGGTACATGTAGACAGATGCAGATAGACACTGGTAGACACAGATAGGTAGGTAATCAAGTGAATGTGTGCATGCGGAGTTCAGCTCAAACAACGGACTCTCTCTTGTCTCAAAAAGGAAAGAGCAATAAAACGACGGGAATTCAACTTTATATTATACATATATGTGCATGTATAATAAGGCGTACTGTATATACATATAGGTGTGCGCACATGCATATGTAGAGATGTGCGTGTGTGTGCGTGGAGGTGAAGAGCTCTGACCGATTTGCGTTTTTCCAGGGGTGCACTCGACCAGGGTAGCGCGAGCGGCTTGGAGGCCGTCATGGCCCGCTGAAGAATTACTCTCCATGAGGACTGCGCGAAGACTTTTCTCGTCCTTCTGCCGAGTCCCAGAGGGGATCTCTCTTCTAATGAGGAGAGACAAAAAAGAAGGAAGAAAAGAAGAAAAGGAAGCAAAGAGAGGAACAAGAAAGGACAGGAGCACGAAAGGACCGGAACAAGAAACGACAGGAGCACGAAAGGAGAGGCGGAGGACAGGGATGAAGAGGAAAATGAAGAGAAAGATGAATAGGGCGGAAGGACGGGAATGCGAGAAGAGGGACGCTTTGCACGAAAGCGAAGGCACGAAGGAGAAAGGAAAGCGAACGCCGAACACAAACGGGCCTTGGTTGGCTAGGCCGCACTGCGAGGCTTCCGCGAGTTCTGCAGAAGTTGCGCGGCACCCGGTCGATACCCTCGAGTGTATATGCGGAGGGAGATGAGAAGAATGAAGGAAGGGGAAACCAGGCAGGCATAAGCGACAGAGGCTCTTTCGAGATAAAAGAGTGTATTTTCACCGCGTAAAGAAAGCAAGTTTTGACAGCTCCCCCAGCCTGCACACGAAATCGAAAAAAGAAGTCCAGATCCACGCTCAACACACCGGGCTGTACATACACCGAGATACACACATGCACGACAAAAATACGTACAGAGATTCTGTTTCCTTTCTCGCGCGGTGCGCGTATTTGTTCTCTATTCAGTTATCTACAATAATTTGAGACACCACACATGCACGCACACGCGTACACACTCGCAAATCCGTGCATCCAAACACATGAATTGTCATGTCATACCTTTACACATCTAAATGCGTATTCAGCCCAGCCTTGAGTTTTGCTTCAAAGGAACAAATATACGGATTTTGCGAGGCGTGGATTCTTTGAGAATTTTTGTCTCGCGAGGCCGTTTTGAGGACAACAGATGCACATTTACGGTCACAAAAGCACATGCAGTAAGGAGAAAAGTTGAAGCTTGGCTTTTTCTCGCGGTTGGTCCAGTGAGGGGCGCGTCATTTCGCGGTTGCATGCGTTATCTCGAGTGTCTCTTCTTCGCCTTCGAGACTATCCTTTTCTCTCCTTTCTGTCTCCTGACGCGTTCTTCACGTCCTCTCCGTTTCGCTATCGACCGCTTGTCGAGGAGAACCTCCGTTTCTTCTGGGAAGAGGGTTTCCTGCGCATCGGGGTTTCCTCACTCCCCACAAAAAGGGAACAAGACGCTGAAACGTGGCGGAAAAGGCGGCGAGCGAACGCGGTTTTCAGAGTCGCCAGCATACACGCAACGAGGAAGAGGCGCTGCTAGAAAGAATTCGGATTAAAACGCGAAGGAGAGCGAGAGAGAGTCTCGCGTCCAGCGCCTTCGCTCTCCTCCAGAAGAACACTTCTCTCTTCCAGTTCCTCAGTCTTCTCCGTCTTCTCCGTTTTTTTCTCCTTCCAACTCTCAGTTTTCTCCGGTGTGTCTCCCTCTTTTTTTTGAAAAAGATGCCTCCGCCGTCGAAGAAGCAAAAGTGGAGGAGGACCGACCTTTCGTCAACGGAGCAGCATGTGGAAGATTTGACTCTGCACGAGCGCGTTGAGCGTCTCGACGCGGCTGGCGAGCTCTTCACTCTCGACACAGAGGGTACGAGAAACCGCTGGAACTTCGAAACGCGCCTCTCTGTCCTCCAAAGGCGGGTTCGAAGGAAAACGCGTCCTCTTCTCGGGGTTTTGTCGATTCACCTGCGCTTTTCGTCTCACTCGCACCGTCCTCCGTCCCTTCGGCGGCTGAAAAACAACGGTCTTCTCCTCTGTCGCTTTCTCTTCTCTTTCGTCTTCTTTTTCTCTTCTGTCTTTCTTTTTCTCTTTCGCCTTTCGTTTTCTCTTTCGTCTTTTCTCTCCCTTCTTTGTTTCTTTTTCTTTTTCTTCTCTGCCCGCCCCCTTTTTTTCACCGTCGCTTGTCCCGTCGGTGTCCTCCTCCTTTCCTTCTCCTCTCCTTCTCTTTGTTTCCATTCTCGCTCTGTCTCGTTTCTGGCCCCCTTGTCTCTTCTCTCTCGTCGTTTCTGTCTTGTCTTTCGTCTCCTGTGCACGCTGCCTCTCCCCCTCTCCCCCTCGACTCTCCCTGTCTCGCGTTTCCCTTTTTTCGCAGGGACTTCAGCAGCCGCGAATCTGACACAGCGCGCACTGAGGCTCGTGAAGAGTCGGACAATTTCCCAGGCCGACTGGCGGAACAAGCCGAGAGACAGCTCGTGCCTCGCGAGCAGAAAGGCGCCTCTGCTCCAGGTCGTTTCGAAGCACCACAAGAAACAACTCCTGAAAGTTCTCAAACAGAAAGATGCCGAAAACGCACAACCTGCAAACGTGAGCGAAACACCGCCGGGCTACCCCAGAGGCGTCGGTTCTCTCGCGTTTCGCTTTTCACATGCGAGGTTCTCCGTGTGCAGGTTTTTGTGTCGATCTCTCTGTAGCGGCCGTCGTCTACTTCCGCATATATCTTATCTGTGACTGAGGGCAATGACGCGTATGCTTTTTAAAGCGCCTTGTCGAGAGCTCCGCGCATCCTCCAAACGGACTCCTGTGCAGCGAACCTGTGGCGGCGAGCACCGCGAGTTTTGTCTCTTGCGTCGGAGTTTCCAAACTGACAAAGACTTAGAGAGAAGAAGGGCGAAGCGCGATTCAGAGACAGATACAGAAAGATATCCGCGGGAAGACAGATGACCACTTGTGTGGACTCTGCTGTATATTGACAGCCACGAGAGCAGTTCATCTGCATCGCGGCATCTCCTCGACACCAAGCTCTGTGAGAGTGTCTGGGGACTCGATTCCTCGTTTTCCCTCGCTTTTGTCCCGAGTCCTTCGTCTGTTTCCAGTTTTCCTCTGCCCTGTTTTTCGCTCACTGGATTTCCTGGCTCTGCGTGCATGCATGCAGGGAACGGCGCCTCCTCCCGCCTCAGGCGAGACGGCGAAAAAACCGCAAAAGGCGCGCAGTGCGTCCCACCTTGCCGTGGACGTCTGGGGCACTTCCATCTCTGCGTCGGAGAAACCCTCGCGAAAGAAACGCACTCCTTCCTGGCCTGTCTCCTCGTCCCCTTCCTCTGCGCTCTCCGTCAACGCTTCGGAAGCTCTGGCTGCAGCTGCTCAGAAGAGCGAGACGGCCGAGCAGCGATCAGACGGGAAGGCGTCGAAGAAAAGAAGGCGCGAAGAGACAGAGGCGCCATCGCCCGACGCAGCCTCTCCGTCCCGCAGCGACGAGCGGCAGAAAGCCGAAAAACCCCGATCGTCCACAACCCCCTCTTCTTCTGAGACGCGCGCGTCTTCTCGAGGCAAAACGACGCGTTCTCGGCTGACGGCACGCGCGCTGCGAAGCTTCGATTCTCTGCGCTCCTTGGTGCCTGCACTGCAGACGCCGGAGCACGGCGAGTCGTACAACCCCTCGCCAGAGGCGCACGCGCACGCCCTCTTGACCGCAGCTGTATGTACACTGGAGGAGCGCGAGCAGTGGCAGCAGACTGGTGCGCACAGTCGGAGTCAGCATCTGCTGCCTCGTCAGCAGGAGGCGCTCGAGGCGCTTCTCCTCGCAAAGAGTGTGCAGGAAGAAGAAGCGACCGGGACAACCAGCAAATACCGAAAACCCGTGGATGCAGCGCTCGCCGAAGTCCTTCCACGTGAAAAGATCCAGGAGCTCACAGAAAGCCAAAAACAGAGAGTGCGTCGAGGGGGGCCGAAAACGGTGTCGCTTGAGAAAAAAAGGCGCTTTTCTCGACACAACAACGTTTCACGCTCATAGAAACCACAGTCAAGAAGCAATACGCACACATGTTTATTTATCCCACATGTATATATAGACATATATATATTTAGGTATAGATACATGTAGATACATTCACAGACAAGTAGATGTGAAGGGCGATTTCATGCAGCTCTCCTCGTCAGCTCATGTCGATGTATACCCTGCATCCGCATATATATATGAAAGCATACGTTTATACTTTTCTGTGTCCTTGCGACGATGAGAGGCCACGTAATAACGCGTAAGAGTGTGTTTTCTTCTTTTTGTTAGCTTCTGTACCGTTTGGTTCATGGCGGCGAGAAGGTCGCGTTTGATGCGGACGGAGCTCTGCGCTTTGTTGCGGAGGATGCGGAGGCAGACAGACTCGGCGAAAGCGATCAGGACAGTAGCGAGGACGAAACGAAAGACGCAAGCTTCGTCAGACAACCCGGTGAGCTCGAAACGCATTCCTGGATGTCGCGCTCGCACGTTTTATGGCGATATCTCAACATGTATGTATATACAGATGTGTGTGTGTTTATATGGTGCTTTTGTGCTTACATGTAGATCGACACTCATGTGCATATGCCTCTTTCCGAAGCCTCATGCTGCATATATATATATATATATACATATATGTGTGTATCATGAAACACACGCTTGTACATCTAAGCATTTACACACGTATATAGATATATATGTGTAGGTGAAAACATATGTGAAACCGTCGAGTCCCATGTGGTGTGAACAGTGCGGCGCGAGAAGAAGAAGACGCAAGTGGACCGGAATCGTCATCTTCGGTTCTTGCAGCAGCAGAGACGCGTAAGTGGACGAAAGTGAGAAACGAAAAATATGTTGGACAACCTGGAAGAGGCAAAGTTTTTTCACTTTAGAGAGTGAGTAAGAGAGGGAGTGAAATCTGTCAGAAACCTACAGATTTCGAGAATGAGAAAAACGCGCCGTTCACGGATACCTCGGCCGCGAACCTCGACGCCGAGCCGTCACGAAACAGGCTCCGCGTGCACGTCCGGTGTCATCCTCCAAACCGATATATATATATATATATATATATATATATTTCAACACATCTACATCCGGACACAAATGCATGTATGTATACATACATCTCTGTATATCTGCGTATACGGACGTACGTGTGCCTGTACATATATATATATATATATATATATACATATAGATATGCTCACGTATTTGTATTTGTGTACATATGTATATATGCATATATATATATATATATACATGTATGTCGACAACTGGATGTGCATGAATATTTGTAACTGCACATGCATGTTATACATATACATATATACATATATATGCACATATGTATAAATATCTATATATGCAGATGGAAGCTTTGTGAAACGCTTTTGTTGAATTGAGCATTGGCGTTTTCCCCCTTTTTGTCAGCGGGCTGCAAAACTGTCTTCGCGAGAACGGCGCGCTGCACTGGCGCGTCTCGACGAGCTCGTGCAGGAATGCGACGAAGAAGAAAACGAGCGCGAAGAGGCACAGAAAGACAAGTACGGCCGGGGCATTAAAGAGGAATTATCGCATGCAACATGCGTTGCAACATGCGTGCGTCTGCTTCAAACTGCACTCCCCCTTGCGTGATCACTCTCTTGCAGGACTGTGTCCACTTGGATCACAAAGTGTACATACACTTTCATTTGGATAAATAAATCCATTCTGGACTAATGTCTACTTCCCCATACACGTGCTGTGCATACACAACTACAGGTTTGCATGCCTATTTCCACAACTCTCATTGATAGTGGATCCAAACATCCTCGAATACATACATATATATATATATATATGTATATGCATGCGTATGTGTATGTGAGTAGGTTTACGTGTGCACCGGTGAATGTTGGAAGCGATGCGGCGAGTGTGGAGAGAGGTAGTTGGTGGACCGTCTGTGACGGTTCCTCGCCTTCTGCATCGAGGGGTGGGGCGTTTCTGCCTTTCGTCGCGTTTGAAACGCTCCATTGTCTTCTTATTTTTCTTGTTTTTCCCGCTCTTCTCTGCTCTCCAGGGAGCAGCGGTTGCAGGCGAAGATTGAGGCGGCAAAGCAAGGTCGCGTGAAGCTGCGCATAGGCCGAGTAAGCGCCTGGCCGTCTCGGTCTCTCTCGTGTGTCTCTCTCTGGAGTTTCGTTGGTGCATTTGTGTTTGTGACCGACGGCTCAGTCGGAATCATCCCCTAAGACCGAAGCTTGACTCTCTCGACGCGCGGGTTCCAACAAAGGCCACTCAGCAAATCCTTTGCAGCAATTCAACTCTTGTCCATTCAGAGAAACACTGCCTATCGCCATATATATATATATATATAGGGAGAGAGATGCGAAGATGCATGTTTGGTGTAGAGACAGGCATTCGTATGTGTTTGCACATCAAGCACTTCCTATCTCCTAGTTTCCGATACAAGTATACGGATGCACGCACATTGAGGT
Source organism: Neospora caninum Liverpool (assembly GCF_000208865.1). Taxonomy (NCBI): domain Eukaryota; phylum Apicomplexa; class Conoidasida; order Eucoccidiorida; family Sarcocystidae; genus Neospora; species Neospora caninum. Next base: position 516,807 of record NC_018394.1, on the reverse strand, counting down.
ATCGTTGGAAACGGCGATGCGGTTACTTCCCGAATTGTATTTTGATGTGTTGAAAAGGCGGCTAGGGAAGAGTCGTGGAGAGAAAAGGCCGTGCACGCCAGAAGTTAAGGGCGATCTTCGTGCACCGTCCGTTTCGTGTGTCCTCTCAGAATCGATTCGTGGAGCCGCCGCCAGCTGTCGCACTTACCGAAGATCTCTCAGGTGGAAGCTTGCGGGCGATGAAAGTAAGTTCCGCGAAACAGTCGGGTGCCCTTTCTCGTCCACTTTTCTCTCCCCTGCTCGGTATCTCCTCCTCCTACCTTTGTGTCTTCTCCCTCCGTTTCGTGTCTTCCTTTTCTCCTCTCGTCTTTTTCCACTCTTCTGCAGCCCTCCTTCTCTCGTTTGCCTTCCCTGTCTACACGGGTGTTCTCGTTTTCTTTCGTTTTCTTTTCCCTCCAGGCTGTCAAGGGCGGCGGGGCCTTGTCCGCCCATCTAACTTCTCTGCAGCGCCGCGGACTCGTGGAGCTGCCGCCCACGGGCGGCGCGACGGCATCGTATTTGCGGAGAGTTCAGAAAGATCGCGCGCGCCGCCTGAGCAGCAAGAAGCCGATTCGCAGAAAGTAAATCCAAACGGAGGCGCACACACCTCGCAAGCGCTCGCGATGCAGTTGCCCCAAGAGGCAAGACAGCCTACTTTTCTCGTGCCACATGAGCAGCGACCGTCCTCTACTTTCTCCGTCTCCTCTCGTTCTCCCGGCCTGTGTAAACGTCTATTTGGACGTAGCTTGTGGTTTCACACGTTTGCGAAGAAAAGGAAGCAAAACCCTCAAAGGCTGAAAACCGTTTCTGCTGGTGAGGACCAAGAATGTTTGTTCGCGAAAACACCAAACCCGGAACCTCGAAACAGACGAACGCGCCCAGTGTTGGAATCCGAGCCTCCTTCGTTCTCGTTGGAAGTCTCGGCGGGTGTTTCTCGATTTACGCTGCCAAGGCCAGACTTCTGAGCCTCCGAAAGAGGCACACGTGATGTGTGGTGTGGCGGCTGTCTCTCTGGATGCAAGCGGAAACACTTGGCGCCAGGTAGAGTATCGCCCCGTGGCATCGTCGTAAGGCTGCCTGTGGCGAGCTGTCTTCTCCTGCACTCCGCATTCGCGTTTCGAACTCTAAACTGCCCCGTGGCGGCCGACACCGCGTGCTCGCCGATTGAAGCCTTTCTCGGCGTCTCCAAATAGTGGAGAAAAACGTTTAGGGTTCAACCTCTCCCTTTTCCGGTTAGCTGTCGTCCGTTCTCTTGCGTCTTGTCAATCGTGGCGAGGGGCTTGACGGCGTCAGACCGCTTCGCGTTTCCCTCGAAACTCACAAACTCTGTCTTTCAAGAGCTCTCCTCCGCCAGAAGTCGCAAAGGGGGCGGCGACGGAAGAAACGAAAAACGCGCCTTTTCTCTGTCTGCCGAGAGACGCGTTGCCCCGCGAAAAAGAACTGTCTCAAAATTCCACTCGCCGATGGGACACACACGCTCTGTCGAAAACCCGCAACTTGCAAGTCACCTGACAACGCGCTCCAGCCCCTTCCATTCTCAAACACATACGCCCAACACTCACACGTATCCGAATAGTTTTATATAGATATAGATAAGCATAGCTACAAAAACAGCCATTATATATATATATATATATATATATATATGCATAGATCTCGAGAGAGAGGCCGAACCAAAGAGACTGGCACTCAGTCTCCACTCCCCACGCGGCGTAGAACATATGGAAAGATGTCCCTTCATGTAAATACGCAATTCTACATATATATATATATATATATATATACAAATATGTGTGGCTTCAGATATGCATATATATATATATATATATATACGCATGTTCGTAGGCGTACACGTAGTATATACCGTCGTGATCGCCGTGGAGTTTGGCGCTTCTCTCCAACCCCCCCCCCCCGCACATGCATCGGCGTGCCTCTTCTCTTTTCTTTCTCGTCATCTCTCTTCGTTCTCCCCTTGGATGTACGGGCACTTGGTTGATTCCATTTCACGGTTTGGCCACGACCCCCGAGACGCCTCCCCACCTGCCTCTCCGCGTGCGTCTGGGCTCTTTGCCGTTCAGCCCTTCATCGCGTGCTTCCGCCTTCTCCGTGCGGAGCAACCACCAGTCGCCGTTCTCGTCCTTCTCTGCCTGGACGAATTGCAAGCCCCCGCGGCTGCGCATGCACTCTGCGATGAAATCCACGTCGGCAGTCAAACTCCGGACGCGCGGAAACGCCGCAACTTCCCTCAGAGGCACGCCGAGACGCACCGTAGAGGCCGAAGCGTGATTGGTGTGAGTGGTGTCTGCCTCGTTTGACGAATCTTTCTCTGACTGCGACACGCCTGACGGCATATTTGCCGTCGCGCCTTCTACGTTCAGTTCTCCGTCTTTCCCCGAGCCGTTTTTCTCCCCACTGTTTTGCTCGTCTTTCCCCCGCTCGGCCTCCGCGCCCGCCTTCTCCCTTTGAAGCCTCGCAGCCAGCGCGCCAGGCAGAGGGACGAGCGCCGATCGCAGGTGCGCGTCAGAGGCCCAGTTGTGGGGCGAGAAGTAAAAATCCAGCTGTCTCCGTAGGGCCTTTCTGCTCCGGTCCAGTTTCTCTCGCAAGATCTTCAGCGCGCTCGTTCTCACGCACGCGTCAACAGCCTCCAAGTCCACGACTTGCTGCGCATGCGCGTCTTCGTCTCCATCCTCGGGCGTGAGGCGGGAGGCGCGTCGCCGCCGCGTGTCCTTCCTTTCGGAGGCAGAAACGCCTACCGGCCTCTCTGCCGCTGTCGGGCGTCCGTTCTCTTCGCGATCAGTGGCAGTCGTCGACGAGGTGCGCGGCGACACGAGATGCACGAGGGCGCTCTCGCGGTCGGCGCCTCTCGCCTTCTCCCCGAGAGACGCGGGCGTCTCTGGCGGTCCCGCTTCCGCGCTTGGCGCCTCATGCGATTTCTCCCCATCCCCGCCGCGCCTTCGAGAGACGCGCGGCTGCAGGTTGCGCCGGCACGCCTCGAGCACGTCGCGAGGGAGCGGCAGGTGAAATGCCCCCGCCGAGGCAAAGTGACGCACGAGCACGTCTGAACCGTCTTCGCTCACAAACACCTCCAAGCCGGAAAGCAAGAAGGCGTCCCAGTCGCCGTCGTTCCCTTTCTCGCAAGCACGCGAGGAAGACCCGCCGCGCAAACGCAACGCACCCTCCGAGGCATCGGCCACCCCCCCCGCCGGAGACGAAGAAGACGAAGAAGACAAAGAAGAAGAAGAAGAAGAAGAAGAAGAAGACGCGGCGGAAGAAGACGAGGCAGGAGAGGAAGACGCGGCGGAAGAAGACGAGGCAGGAGAGGAAGACGAGGCAGGAGAGGAGGACGAGGAAGAAGGTGAGCCTTCAGAGCGAGTTGCGTTGCTTGCGTGGAGGCTGGCATGCATTTCTCCTGCGTCGATAGTTTGGGTGACGAACCGGAGCGGCTCAGACGGGGGCGCGTTTCCGTGCGAAGCGCGTTCTCTCTGTTGCAGAGCGAGAAGCCGTTTCGGTTGGTACTTGAACGCCACGGCGCCTGCGTCTGCGCCGTTCCCCGCCTCGGCAGAGGGCGGCACTCGCGAGCGACCGCCGGGAGAAGCTGCGCGCTCCGGAGCCAGACTGCTCGACGCGCGAGACTTCAGAGCGTCTGTCCCTGCGTCGTTGACCATCTCTTTCGTCGTCTTGATTTCTGTGAGACTTGACCAGTCCCGCCAAGAACCTCCGCCGCGACGGCCGGTCTGGGCTGGAGCTCCAGCTGCGACGGTTGGGGGACGGTCGCTCGAGCCCCGGCGCTCCCAGAGGCGCACACGCCCAGTGGTCAAATCCTTGTCTTCCACGCGTACGAGCCGCTCTTCGCTCAGGGTCGGCATGAACCCCTGGAGGATGAGGAAGCGAACTTGCAGCCACTGGTGGATTTGCACGTTCTCGAGAGACGCAGACGGCCAGCTGACGAACGCCGCAGGATCAGGAATCGCGCACGCCTCGGCGGACTCGGACTGTCCCGTCTCCACCTTTTTAGCCTCCTTCAGAGGCGTCTCGAGGCTCTGCGGAATTGCCTGGCGACTCTCTCCCGCGCTGTCCTTGGCGACGTTGCTCGGACCGCCTTTCTTCTCTGTTCTTCCGCGCGCCTCTGCTCTCGGCCGATTCGCGTCTTGGCGCGCCTGAGAAACCGCGGCGGGAGCGCTTCCTTTGACGCCCCCGCCGGTCCCGGGTGTACATACACCTGAGGTTCCCCCCGCGGCTAGCCCGAAAGCCCGCGCCACGACGGCGGGCATTCGGCCCACGTTCGTGCGGCCGCTGTTGGGGCTGCGTTTCGTTCCAGCGCTCTCCGTTTCCTCGCTGCTCGAGTCAGACTCATCGCTACCGTCGCTTTCGCTCGAACTCTCCGAACGCACTGCCACTGATCTCCCTTTCTGTTTCGCGAAGGACGCCTCGCCCCCTGGGCGACGCCCGACAGAGCCTGCAGCGTGGCCAGCCTGCGTCGGGCGGCTCGCCAGCACCTTGCTGGGCCCCTGAAGGCCTTTGCTGTTCACTCCTTGTTGTCTGCAGCCCCCGGACGGCAGGGGGTTGCCTCTGTCGCGAGTCGCCGCGAGGGCCGAGCTGCGCTTTCTCTTCCCTGCAGAAGAGTCAGAGGACGACGAGCTGTCGGAACTGTCGTCGTCGCTGCTGGAGACCGACACCGCCACGGCGCCCTTCTGCCAAGGTGTACATACACCCGAGCTCGGTCCTTTCCTTCCGAGGCGAGCGGCAGGCGCCGCGGACGCCGATTCCGGCAACTCCGACGGACAGTGCAGCTGACTCTTCGCCGACAGGGCGGGGGCATGCGCGGCTTTTTTTTCTTCTGTCTCAGACGCGTCGCTGCTGGAGCTGCTTTCCTCGTCCTCGCTGCTTTCGCTCGAAGTCGTATCGCTTCTGCCCGCTTTGCGAACAGACGCCAACGCCCCGCTTCGGATGCCCTCGGGCGCCGCAGCCTTTCGCCCCTTCTTCGCCTGCTCCGGTGTACATACACCCGCGCGGCCGGGGGCTGGGCGCCCAAGCGACCGTTCGCGTTTTCGCGCTCCCTTTCCAGGAGAAACTGGCGCCGTGCCTCGCTCCTCTTCTGGCTGCGGCTCTAGCCTCGTCCCTGCGTCACTGGCTCGAAACAAGTGAGAACGTTTCTGAACCGGCGCAACCTCGAAGCCCCCCAGAAGAAGGCCCCGCGCGTCGGCTGTCTCCGCGGGAACTGCGGTGTATATACACACCGTGACGACGTCGTCTTTCTCGAGGAGCTCGATCGGCTGGCCGTCGGGGAGCACGAAATTGTCGAGGCGCAGCACGAGATCGACGGGCCGCCTCGGACTCCCGAGGTCGGCGTCCTGGAGATGTGAAGACCAGCGCGAGAGCGAAAATCCCGGATTTTTGCTTTCCAAGGCTTCGCACAGAGATTCACGTCCCCCGTGGAGAAACGCGGACGTCTTTGAGAACCGGCCTTGCGTCAGATCAGCCAGAAGCGCCGCCTTCAGCTGGCTGATGGTCCGGATGCTGTTCGGATCCACAAACATGCAGCTGTCCTCGAAAACCGCAAAGGATGGGCCATGGGCTCCCGAGACGCACGAGCCTCTTTGTGAAGCCGCGAGAGATGCCGAGAAAGGCACGAAAGAGAGAGAGGACAAGATCCCAGACGAAGGAACAGGAAGCGAAGAGGACGAACAAGGTGGACGGACCGTTTGCGGGCCAGAAAAACAACAAGGCGAGGCTTCATCTTGGGCTGCATGCGCGGGCCTCCCGCCATCGATGCCTGTCGTTTTGCAAGGGAGCAAAGTGAGGCTGCGCCCTGGACTCACAGGCGAGGCTGATTCTGCAGCCGGGACAAAGTGGGAACAGAAACGCAGTCTGATTCGCATCTTGGAGGAGATTCAGGAAACGTTCAAGGGACGGTCTGGAGGGAAGCGACTGTTCCTCTCCGATGTATCTTTGAAATCCGAACCCCCAAAAAAATGTGGTGGAGCTGTGTGCAGACTCTGGACCGTGGAGACGAAAGGGGATTTTCCTGGCTTTTACAAAGACAAAGACGGCGAGCGCAGCACTCGCGGAAAAGAAAAGGCGAGGGACGGGAGAGAAGAACGACTGAAGGAGAGGAAGAGAGGAGACATAGGGGAAACCGTCAAGGAGAGGAGACAGAGAGAAAGAGAGCAGGAGGCGAGGGAACGCCGAAGCAGACAGAGGCAAGGGAGAGAAGAAGTACACTTTTTTAGGAGCACGCAGAGGGGAAGATTGGCCGAAGCAGCGGCTGAAAAGCGGTAGAAAAGTAGCGCCTATCCTGTTTTTTTCCTGAAAGGCGAGTGCAGCGTCCTCTCTTTGGAAGGCGGCGAGAAAACGGAAGAACGTCACGCAAGGGAAAAGGGGAGAGAGAAAACAGATTCGAGAAGCTGGAACCGCTCTGTGTTTCTCGTGGACAGAAGGCAATTTGCATCTCTTCGCCGAGAGGAGAAACCTGTGTCGGCGCGCTGTGCTCGCGGGAGCGCTCAAGAAACCTCGGCTTCTCCCAGACTCCGCTATTTCGCAGACTTTTCCACTCTGAGAATGCCGAAGATGCCTTTCGTTTCCATTTGTCTGCCTCACTTCGTTCAGAAAACAGAGAAGCGCAAAGGCCGGCTCACAGGTGGAGCAGCATCTGGGCCGTCTTCTCTCACCGCGCAGACTGTGCCGTTTTGCTCGGCTGTGCGCGAAACTGTTGTGGGGTGAGAAAAGGCCCGTTTTGAGATTTCTCCGGTTTCCAAACCTCGCTTTCCAAAACTGAAAGAGGGAGGAATCCCCTCCAGAGAACCGAACCAAACAACCGCGCCAATGCCTGTATCCTTACCTCTATGTGTAGAGAGTTGTGTTCCACGTATGATTCGCAGTGTTCTCAGGTGTATGTACAGCTGAGATGTGCAGGGCGAGAGCGAGACGGTGCGAAGACACCAGAACTGTCGAGCTTGCCGCCCCTTTTATTCGAGGACTAGGGGGCTTTTTCGGCCCCTTTTTGTTGTGATACAAAGGCAGCCGATACCTCTGTTGTTTCTCGACGCAATCTCCAAAGCAAAGATTCGGCTCTCGTTCCTTCTCTGTTTCCGCGAAATCAAGGCGGCGACGGGCACACGCCAGGGCTCGAGACACTGGAAACGTGCACACAGCCAACCGGCAACGGAAACTCAACGCCTTGTGCAAACACACAAAAACGATTTCCCTATAAAAGCCTGCGCCGAGAAATACGTGAAACTCTACGTGTAGCACTGAGAGTAAAAGTGTTTCATCGGCATGCAAAAATAGATGTACATATAAATGTATTTCTGTATAAGTGCAACAACGAAATTCTGTCGATCGCCTCGGAGACGTCTCGACAGGTTGGCACATGCGCTTGGGGGCGTGAGGGATGGCGACGAGACGCATTTTTTTCGATTTTTCTTTTGAAAAGCTCCTCCTGATTGTGCTCCTTTTTCGCCATCTATTGAAAAACCGGTTTGCCCATGTCTATAAAGAGCAAACGCTTCTTGACTGGGCAGCGCGCTAAGAGCGACACACATCGAGGGAACGAGCTCAAAACCGAGTCATTCATCTCCCCGCGCCCGCAACGGTTTCTCCCGCCTCTTTTTTTTGTCCTTCTCCGTCATTAACGCGTTTTTCGGTCTGCTTTTCTCGCCTCGGTGGTTCGCACAGTCTTCTTCCTGTTGAAAAAACCTCGTTTCTTCTCTTCACGTCCTCCTCCCCATTTCCAGAAGATCGCAACTCGTTCGTCTTTCTCTCGCCCGTCTTCTGCACGCTTTCCTCACTCTCCTGCGCTCCGTGTGTGACTCCCGCGTTTCTTCTCCGTCGTGTTTTCCTTCTCCCGCCTCCGCTGTCTCTCCTTCTCTTCCTCCCTCTCTAGGCCTCGTATGGCGGTGGCGTTTCGCTGTGTCTTCTCCCCGACGGGCGTGGTTTTTCTTTAAAAGAAATACGATGGGCGAGTCGTGCACATGCAAGTGGTTGCCTCTGGAGGCTGACCCGCTCCTCTTTGCGCAGTACGTGAACGCGCTGGGCGGACCAACGTCTGCCGCCGTCGAGCACGGAGGCGAGACGGAGAAGAAGCACGAAGGCCACGAGGCGCTCCTCTCCTTCGAAGACGTCCTCTCTCTGGAGGACTGGGCAGTCGACATGATCGCGCATCCAACTGTCGCAGTTCTCCTCCTCTTCCCCATCACGGAGGCGACGGAAAAGGCCAGAAAAGAGCAAGAAAAACAAGAAGCGACAAGCAAACACCTGGAAAACATCTGGTTCACCAAACAAGTCAGTCCTCTCTCCCACGACGCAAAAGCATCGAAGTTACCTATTCATCTACACGTTTACAGAGAAAGCGGTCTGTCCAGGCCTGCCGATAGAGAGATCGAGATACAGATGTATATGGCGTCATCTACACGCGTCTGCATACGCGTATGTGCTTCTTCAGCTACGCATCTACTTGTGTATATGATGGACATTTGGCTTTATCTCGATATTCTTATGTAACGGCCCGTATGCCTACAACCGTGTTCCTTTATCTATCCGGCTATCTATCTATCTATCTATATGTACATATGCGTATGTATATATATATATATATATATAAATATCCACATCTGGAGACATAGATAGTACAGGTGCTAGTTCATCTGTTCCTTGGATGTATCAATACCACCATGTACTCATCTATGCCTTATCCATACACATCAATAGATACTTAAATAGATATTTTGATAGATCTCTATTAGAATGTGAACACTGAAATCTATACGTGTGTACATGAGATGATGCAGGAGCGTGTATGTGCGTGAATAGAGTGAGTGGTTGGGGGATGTTTTGCTGTTTTGCATTTCTCAGCCTTGTGTTTTTTCTGCCCGTCGTTTCTCTCTCAGACTGTCGGCAATGCATGCGGCACGGTAGCCCTTCTCCACTGCATCGCAAATCTCCCACGTGACAAATTTCCTCTTCAGCCTGGCCAGTTTCTGGAACATTTCCTCAGTACGCAAAAATCCCCACAAACAGTAGTATTCATCTCTCTATATATATTCATCTCTCTATATATACAAATATCCATGTATATATAGATATATATGTAAATGCGCAAGCATCATTACCGGTTGAGGGTTTATGTACATCTGAGCTCGCCATATATGGATATAAATCGGCATATACCTTCATGTAGATTATGAACTGCGCGATGCAACGAGGGACATACAAACTCACACATTAGTGCAAATCCGCATTTCACTATTGCGTGTATGTAGTCCCTCCGGCTGCCTGTACGGCACCTCTACGCAACGTAATATACAAGTATAAATATATATATATATATATATGACTATAAATACTATGTGTAAATAGATGTATTTGTATGTATAAACGCTTGTACTTGCGTATTGTGTAGCGGCATGTGCGTGCAAATCACGTGGCGGTACGTGGAGGCTTTCTGTGTTGAAGGCGCCTATTGCACTCGTTGTTTGTCGCGTTTGTTTGCGAGGGCTTTCAAAGTGGCGGTTTGTCTTGTGCACATTTCCAGAAGAAACAGCGGATCTCTCCCCTGACGCGCGGGCGAAGCTGCTGGAGACGGACCGCTCGCTGGCGAACTCGCACAAGACCTTCGAGACGAAGGGCCAGTCAGCTGTACCTACACCCGAGAGCGACGTGGATACCCACTTTGTTGCCTTTGTCTGTGGCGGAAACGGGCATTTGATTGAACTGGATGGGAGACGCGCCGCCCCCGTAGATCACGGCCCTATCGGGGAAGAGGGAACGACGCTGGAAGCTGTGGCCCAGAGCCAGCGTCTTCTCAAGAAAGCTGTCAGCGTCATCAAGAAGGAGTTTGTCGACAGATGCCCCGGCGAACTGCGCTTTCAAATCATCGCTGTCGGCGACGCAAAGGCGCAACGTGTGTGATCTTTTCCGTTGGTGGTGCGGTTAGGAATCTTCTACTTCTCCCCGTTGCATGCGTTGAGGTGTCTCGTGAAGCTGCGAATGACCCGCCAGCGTCTCCGCGGACGCTCGTGAAAGTTTCGGCCGAAACGAACATCTCGCGTGTGGCAAAACGCGAAAAAAGGCGCATCTGTTTGCGCCGTTGAGAAAAGGAACGCAATCGGATGCGCGGAACGTCGCTTTTCAATGTCTCTGGCGGATATACACGGGAAAAACGCGGAAAAGAACCAAATCCAAGTTCACCACGCAGTCACTCACACACACAGAACCACAAAACGCATCCGGGAGAATTATATACAGAGATAACCGTACACAAATGTAAGTATATAGGCATCGTTTTAGACGGAGATGCATATACGTATATATGCATATAGATATGTACGTATATAGACATCGTTAGCCGGAGATACATATACTTATATATGCATATAGATATGTACGTATATAGACATCGTGTGTCAAAAAAAGGTCCATGCCCAGATGCACGCGTATACCTATGCAGTTGGGTACAGACATACATAGTTCTTTGTGTGCAGATAAGCGTTCCGCACAAAGATGGAAACAGACCTCGATATCGGTTTTTGAGTATCGAGTGCAGATCCGAGGCAGCTCTCTTGTGCGGCCTGCGCAGAGAGGAGCGTCCACGCGTACCCCCCTGGAAACAGACTGTGCCTGTTTCGCTTTTTAGGAACTGGGGAAGGGCGGCCGCGACGTGTTTTTCCACGAAGGAAAAAAACGAATAAGACGAAGCGAGCCGAGACACGGTCATGAGAGGCAACTTGAATTCCAAGGAAATCGCACATCTGTGTTCACGAACTCGAGACCAGCAGACAGCACCATCCTTGAAATATTCTCCGCACATACACGCATATATACATATATATATATATATATATATACTTATAGATATACATATATATACATATATATATATATATATATATAACTGCATACAGATATATGAATACACCCCCGATGTGGAGGTTCGTAGGAATATGCATATGCATACTATTTGTAGAGTCAGAGACACTGACCTGCTCGCATATACATGAGAACGCGCAGCTACTTCCGTACACTCAACTGCATGCACATCTACATACACACTCATCAATATATATATATATATATATATATATATATATATATATATATATATATGTATATGGTTGTATGTAAGTGTAGACGCGTATGCTTGTGGGGGTGTATATGCTTGTAGATGTGTAGAAATGCGTTCGCAGTCCTTTCGGGTAGTCGCTCAGTGCCTGGCTTGGGAACTGCGCGAAGGCGGCGCGCGTTTCGCGTGGAGGACGTTGGGGTCCGCCAGCCCGGCGTCTCTGCTCGGACAGCAAGCGGCGCCACGCGTGCCTGCGGGAGCGCGCGAGAACGGTGGCGCTGAGAAATCCTCTTCGGAGAGGCTGCTCTCTTCTTCGCCGCTGCCCAGCCATCGCTGCGAAGAAACCGGCGCGGAATCCAAGACAAGACAAGCAAGAGGATGGCACAATCTACACCCGTTCACGAAAAAGCGGAAACCTGGAAGCTCAACACCAGGAAGAGAGAGATGAACGGCCAGACCCTCCTTTTTTCTCTAAAAAACCCAGAAGGGCTTCTATCCTTTCCCCTCTGCCAGTTTCTGTCCCGTCTGCTTTGTCTCCTCCCCGGGAAGAAGAATTGTGCAAGAGGGAACATGGGAAGGCGGCACGAAGTTGTCTGCTCTCTGCCTCTCGGGTCACGCACCTGGAGATACTCGCGATCCAGGCGATAAAGAAATCGAACGCATGCGCTCACTGGCCGACCGCGCTCGTCAAAATCCTCTGAAAAAGGCACCCCAGAGACCAGACAAACTCCACAGTCCAGACCGAAACAGAAACCTGTCAATTCATCAACGCAGAGAGAGACAGAGCCAGGTAGAGAGGAGAGAAAGACAAGCTAGATACAGACATGGATGCAGCATATGTGTATCCATGTAGAGAGACATACGTATATTACATGTGCGTTCAACTGGAATTGTTCTGCACCTTTTTTCTGCTCCGATGTTTTAGACTCTCAGGTACACAGGCATAATATATATATATATATATGTATATATATATATATGTATATATATATATATATATATCGCATTACCGTTTTTACCATTTAAGGAAAACACTTGGATGAGGAAGGTTTGGTTCCTGTCGGATGGAAATCAACAAAAGTGCGTAGAGACGGTCTATCCACTGTTTCAAACAAGAAAGCGGACGACATGGCGTACGTCGTATACACGTATCTTTGACGAGACAGAGACGCACACATACACAAGTTTATCTACCTTTCTCTCTAAATGTATGGACGTGTGCATATGGGTGTACATGTGCATATGCGAGTAGGATGCGCGGCCTTCCCCCATCGGTAGAAACAGTGATCCACGTGCAAGTTGGATCGCCTCTGTCTTCTCGCGTGCGATCACGTGTGTCATGTGTGTGTGTGTTGGTGCTTCCCAAGCCTCCCTCTCCGTACCTCTGCAAAAATCCTCTTCGCTCCCGCGGCTCCTTCTCTCTGGTCCCGGCAAACCTCTCTCTCCTTCCCAGTGCTGCGTGTGCCACTGCACTGCGAAGTACTCGTTTCCCTCATTCTCTGCGCCTCGTCCTTCCCCACTTCTGTCTCTTCCTCCATCTCTCCTTTCTCGTTCTCCCTCTTCTCTTGCTCCGTCCCCGGCAGTTGGACACGCTGCTTGCGCAGAGGCAGAGTCGAGAGTGGCGATGCTGGACGAGGAGAGACAGGCCAGCGAGGCGGGTTGTGTCTCTCCAGGACTGCTCTGTCTACGTCGGCCCTTCTCGCCGTTGCTAGCGAGCGAGCGAAATCGCCCCTCTCCGCCCGGTTGCGCATGCATCAGCAGGGCGGCGCTGCCGTCGACTCCCTCTTGGCGCGGCTGCACAGCGCCAAGCTTCACTGCGGAGTACTCGAGAATTGAGCCGATCCCCAGAGTCGTAATCGCCACCAAGACCAGCGTTGTCGTGACCACCAAATCCTAAAAGCAGACAAGGACCACGAATTCGCGCAGCCCTCTTGAAAGACGCACAGAGGTCCAGGCCTCAACTCACAACCTTCACACAGTGTGTGTGGCCGCGCCGATGTCTCGTCTACGTATCCACCTACTGTGTATATAAGTACGCATTCTCATGTACGTGGGTATAGGTATGTGTCTGCGGTGTATGTACAAATGAACAGGGGAAGAAAGGACGCGGTGTATATGAAGAGATGCGAGAGCAAAAAACACGACGCACCCACATGTGTGTGTGGATCTGTGGAGATGCGTAGGCAGCATCGACATGCATGCAAAGCGCAAAAGCGAGACAACCGAACCGCGTGTATGTTCGGGGATCCGCGACGATGTTGAAAAGAAAAGAGTTACCTTGTTGTGCCTGCAGACAGCTCGCCACATGTCGTGGCTGCACGGAATGGTCATGGCGAGCGCGAAGGCAACTGCGCCTCGAAGGCCGGCCAGCCATATGAGGACTTGCTGACCGCAGTCGATCTTCTCCTCCTCGCGCCTGAACCTGCGCGAAGGAAAAAAAAGATGTTCTTCGTCAGAGAAAGGCGCCCCAAGCAGACGCTTCTCGCAGGCTTTTGCAAGCAAAAAAGAACGGCACTTCCGGCGCCGGGATCAAATCCACACGGGAACGAACAAATGCGCTCGTTCTTCTCTGTGCTCGCGCATGTGCAACCGAATCCACAATCACCCACACACGCACCTGTCTGAAGACAGAGACGACGCGACAGCGGTGTCGCTGCATGCAGATATATATATATATATATATACATATACATATATATACATATATATACATATATATAAATAGTTGTAAGCATAAGTAGTTGTATGAATAGATGTTCTCTATGTACATATATATATATATATTAGATGGTTTTGGCAAAAAAGTAGCTGTGCCTCTGTTTGCTTGACTCCGAAATGGACTGATAGGGGAGAGCGAGTCGCGAGATGCCTAAGGAGCGAGGTTTTTTTTTCCGAAGACGGACTTGTTGCTGATGAAGCAGAGAGGGAAGACACAGGCGACGCGGCTGACGGCGCATGCGCCGAGCGCAATGAGGACGAAAAAGATGTTGAAGGTTCGTTCGCCTGCGACCGAAAGCAGAGCAAAGGCTTTTCCAGAGGCAGATTGAGAAACTCGAGAGACTCGGCACGGATTCAGTCCCTTTTCACCGATAGAAAACGGGGTTCGAAGGCGGCGAGAGACGAAGACGAACCACGCAGCGACAAGAAACGATGAGAACAAAGCGCAAAAGAGCAATAGGTTCACCGAAAGAGAGAGAAGAATAAAGAAGACAATGAAGCCTTCAGGGTGCGGGGACTGGAAGGCCAGCTGGTAGCGGCGCCACGAAACAGGCTCGAAGCATATGTGTCCGCTGTACATACACTCTCTGCGTGGAAGCAAGAAACCTATACAGGAGACGACATATCGGTGGAGAGAGAGACAGGTAGAAAAGACAGAAACTGGTCTGTCTGTGGTGAGAAATAGGCAGACAGAAAGAGGGAAAGATTGTAAGACAAAGAGCGAGAGCGATATACAGCGCAAAGAGATAGAGATCGACACAGATTTACGAATTGGTATCCATATAGATCTAGGAAGCCGGACATAATCATAGAGAGATACGGATGGACTGAAAGGCACGCACAAAGACGAAGAAGACGGAAACGGGAAGCAGATGCGCATGAGTAGGCGTGCCCAGGGAGATGTGTAAGTTTGAGAAGCACCTGTTTTTTCGACTTACCAACTCCTACAGCCGCGACGACGCCGAGATAAGCAAAGACGATTTTTTCGCTGATCAACGCAATCGTCTTGAAGACCGTGTCGATTGAATACCTCGATTTCTTAGAGAGGTTGTGGCTGCCGAAAAGCCGGCGAAAGCGAAGCACAGCGATAAAAAAACAACTCTTTTTTAACAAAAGGAAATCACACGGCGTTGCTTCAGAGAGTCTTCCGATTCACTCGAAACACGTATCTATGTAGAGAAGTGTATTTTCAAGGCTAGGTAATCATATGTATATGGATCCACACAGTACATTTTGCAGGTTTGGAAGTAACTCCAGGCCTGCACGCGTTGCGTGCAGCCAAAAGCGGAGAGTCCTAGGGTGTCGCTTCAGCTCTAACTCTCAGGCGAAATGCAGTGCGCGTCTGTTTTTTCGGTTTTGGACGGGAGAAACAGGCCTTTCCCGACGAAACGAGAACCGAGCTCGCGCGATCCGCCGGCGACACGGGCGTGGCTGCAATCGCAGAGTGAAAAGGCTGGCAGAGAACGGAGTCGAGACGTGCGCGAGAGAGATCTTGAGAACGCGCTCGGCGACGCGCGGATGGGGAACTTGTTATGCTCTCTGAGAGTCGCGATTTTTCACGCAAATCGGCACACTTACACGTTGAAGTGTCCGAGCATGACTCCGCAGAAAAAGAGAGCGACGACGCCGGAGAAGCCTAACCATTCTGACACGCCGAACGCCATGTAGGCTGTCAGCAGTGTGATCGCCAGTTCGTATTCCGGAAGCCTGACAAGAGGAAAAGAGGAAAGAACCAGAAAAAGGGGAGATCCAGAGGGAGAAGGCCATTGGGGAAACGAGAGCTTTTGTAGAGAAGCCGAAATAAAAGGGGAGTCGCTGTCCAGATCCCCGTCGACACAACCCGAGAGCGAGACACTGAGACGCTGAAATAGGAGGCAACGGTCTCCAGCGTGGAGGGGAGAGAAGCTGGCCTGTCAAGCCTGTTGCCTCTGAAAAGTCGGCTTCTTTCCTGCGGCAGGAAACCTACTTTTTGAGTTGCGAGTGGCGGAAGCAGAAACAGCAGAGACCGCCCAGACCTAGGCCGGCCACGAGACTTCCGACGACGACGGACACAAAATCCGCAATCACCTGAAAGGAAACCGCTCGAAATCCGCGAATTGGTTACAAAGCTGCAGATTCGAGGCACATCGATAAGCCCCGCTTCCCAAACATACCCGTGTGCATATATATTTTTTAAAGTGCATTCGTACGCTTTGTATGCATGTATATCTTCATGTGCATATGCCTACACCCACATTTATATGTATAATCGAATATGTAGGTGCATAGGTTTCCAGGTACGTCTCCATGAATGTACGTGCAGCATTTCGTTCACTCATACACGCGTTTTTGCCCTACGACGCGACAGATTATGCATATATATATATATATATATATATTGGTAGGGAAGTGTTCATGCACAGTTCCTGTCGCCCGGTTTCATCTCGCTTACATCGATGCCAGAGGCCATCTGGGCGACAGCGGCGTCGGCAGTGAAGAAGAGTTTCAAGACGCTTCTGGTGAGGGCGATCGAGACGGCATCATTCAGCACACTTTCCCCCATTAAGATGCTGTACAAGTCCACTCCCTTTTTCCCCAGGCGGAACTTGGGACTGCCGATGATGCTCAGTGTCGCGACAGTGTCAGTCGCGCTGATGAGCGCGGCAAAAGCCCACGAAAACCCGCGAATCTCGTGTGCTGGGCCTTCCAGGCCGGAAATGTGCGCCGTCGAAAAAGTGATTTGCGCGACGACAACAGTGGACAGCAGCGTGCCTGAAAAGGAAACGAAAAAAGTGAAAGAGTGCATCGGAAAGAACAGAAGCCAGTCACAAACTAAACAAAACCGGTCTCTCTCCGGCACTCCATACAGCCCCGCACCTCTGCAGATCTGCAGCTACACATTAGATCTAGAGATAGACAGATAGATAGATGGATAGATAGATAGCCGGAAGTGAAGAGAAAAGTAATTGGGGCAGCACGCAGGTCGGAAGAGGGGGACTGTGTATCGGAAGACTTCCATCGTGTGTATCGGAAGGTTTTGTTTACCGAGAATCGAGAGCAGGAGGATGGCTCCTAGGTTGTACAGGAAGGCTGCTTTGTTGAGGCAGAAGCCTGCTTCCAGGACGATGGGGGGAAGAAGAACGAAATAGAAGAACTGAGGGTCGAAGTGAAGGAACGAGTTCTCTGACGGAGACGGGCCGAAGAGCCTGGCGAGGAGCCCAAACAAGACGCCCGTGAGCATGGCAGCGGCAGAGTCGGGGAGGTGAGGAATGACATTCATGTGGATGAAGTATCCGAGAGTGAAGCAGCAGAGGAGACAGAGCGCGAGAAGAAGCATGTTGACGTTTGTGAACGAAGCAGTCAGGCCTTCAGCAGCCGTCGGAGCCGCAGTGGCGAGCTTCGACGGAGACTTGTCTTCTTTCTTCTTGTCTGCTTCATCTTGCGCGAAGAGCGAAGGCGCCGACGAAGCGGTTGAGGAAGGAGGGGGAGAAGCCGAGGAAGAAGAATCCGTTTCCTCGAGAGGAGCGGAAGACGCGTCTGTTGACGCAGACGCTTCTTTAATGACGCTTGGAGCTCCGGCGGGCGGCGCTACACGGGGTGGGGGTGGCACGGGAGGTTCCGGGGCGGAAACAGGCGCGGGCGGGTGATCATTTGCGCTGCCAGAGGAATCGCTGGAAGAAGGTGACGTGGAGTTTCCGTTAAAGAATGACGGCAGAGGAAACAGACCGGCCCAGTGTCCAGACAGGCTGTCGGAGGCGGAAGCGAGAAGAAGCGCAGGCAGCGAGAGAGAGGGGGACTCAGCAAGCAAGGTGCGAGAAGCAGGCAGGGAATGAGAAAGACTGGCGAGAGCAAGGGAGACACTCGAGAGCAGGAGGAACGGAGGGGGAAGCAGGCGACATCTTCTAGAGAATACCGAGTTCCCTCTGTCCCGCGGTGCGCGGGAGAGAGGAGGAAAGAAGATCAGCATGGCAGTGAAAAAAAGTAGGCGGGGCAGATGTTCGGTATATGGAGCAGGGTCCTCATTGAGGTGTATGTACAGCAGAGGACGCGTGCATTTTTCCGAGCCAAACACACACCGGCATATTCCGGTCTGCTTTCCGTGAAGATCTTTCCAGTTGAAAAGGCGGTGTCGAAGAAAGAGAAGACCGGACGATTGAGGTCGATTGTTGGTTTCCTTCGTTTTGCCTCGAGATCGCCTCTTGCAGCTGCGTTCTGCACATGGGGGTTTGTCGCGCGGAGCGCCGACGAGAAACGCTAATGACGGCGACTCTCTCGTAAAGCGAGGTGTAAGACAACACTCTAGTTTGCGTTTCTGTCCACAGGGAACACGTTTTTACTGCGGAAGAGACGCGGTCCAGAACAGCAGTCTTGCCGGAAATTCCGAAAAGCCGCGTAAAATGGCGAGCTCTGGTAGTCTGCAGGAGTCGCATGTCTTGAGTGGAGTCCTGCCTGGACAGCTGCCTCTCCTGCTCCGAAGCGTCGTGGGTCGCGGGGTCTCAGGTCGCCAGGAAAGCAGCGAGCGGAAGCTTCTGGAAACGCGCCTCATACAGGGATTTTGAAACCGAATCACGAACCAATTGTGCTGACGAGATTTCTGACAATCGGAGAGCACCATCGAGGAAAACGAGGGAACCAGCCCCTCGGAATCGCGCGACACAGCCCAGATTCCCCGCCTCTCCTGCGTTGCCTTGCGTTTGTCTCCACGGCCGAAACCGAGCACCAGGGTGAGTTCCGCCGGTATCCACGTTCTGTTCTGCAACGCGAACTAGTGCACATTCCTACATGCCCCCGCAAGAAGTTACCGGGGACGTCTCGTCTGTTTAGGCGGCGAATAATGCCGCGCGACCTTCAGGAAGGAGTGGACCGAACAAATTCCACATGTTTTTGGACTCGCGAGGTGGACAAAAACCCACGAAGAAGACCCTCTGGCTCTTGTAGCCGGCCGCGTGCAGCGGGCGTGTCTCTACACGAGCACAAAGAGGCACACCACCAGATTCTAGTGTTACCAAGGGTGCCGAATAAAACGCGCTTTTTTGCCATTCCGCGAGCTTCCTCTTGTTGACGAGGGTGTGGTATTGCATGAAAAACAGGGAGGAACGTGGATATCTCTCGAGAAGCGAGCGCACTTCCCCTGCGCGGTCACCGGCGGTTTCGCGTGCTCCAGGTTGGTTCCGGCGATCACCCAACGGCGGAGACGACACTACAGCGAGGCTTCTGGTCTCCGCGTCGTGCCGCATCGTCTCTCGCTAGCGAGAGTCACCTTCGCGCGGATGCTGGAAGGAAACAAGCAGGCGTCAGTGCCAGAGAAAAAACCTAGAAAATGCGGAGGTGTAACCCGGCACAGAGACGTCGGCAATCTGCCAGGTAGCGACCGCGACCGCTCCACGATGTCTCAGTTGCGCGTGCGACGGCTGTGAAGCCTCGCCGACGCGCATGGATATCACACACATTTCTATTTCTACAAAGAAAGAGAGACATGAGGACGTGGTACGGATGCGAAACACGTATGTTGCGGGCGGTCCTAGGGGAGGACCAGCTTCTGTTGTGCAGGGAGGAGCTCTGTACAAGTAGGCACAGAGCACGGCAGAACCGGCGACGACCAATGCAATCAAAGAGAGCGCAGAAGCACACACACAGAGGCCGTAGCACGCTTACCAAAATGCGCCAGAGTACCACGAGCATTCCGGAACACTGGAAGAGACAGAAACTCCCGGAAACAGTCCGGCAGCTTGGAACCTCTTCTCATTAGCGGTTTGGCTGGGCGGGTCCGTGTAGGTTCTTTTCCCAGGAGAGATGTCAGAACTGAACGCCCTAACCAGAGTGCTTTCCTAGAAGGAAAGATTCACCGAGAGAAGTTGAGACCATTATTGCCTGAGGGTATCCAAAACACAGACTGTAGAGGCGGCCTTTGCCGTGTGAACTTGCTTCTGGCCGGCATTCGTGGCCTCGTACTCGGTGGCTACACTGCCCGAACACAAAACGGATTCTTGCTATGGAACTTCTTCGGATTCTGAGAAGTTTCTGTGGACCCTTCTGTCTTGTCTAGGTGTCGAAGCTTTTTCAGCTCGTACTGGCGGAAGTGCCGACGGAACGACGGCCCCGTTCCACGTCTTCATATTTTCTATAGTGAGCCGTTCTGCGCACGGTAACGGCGCGTCTTGGTGTCTGCTTGTCGCCTCCGGCGACGCATAGGTCCAGAGGAAGGCAGTGAGCGCGGTTACAGTCGCGTGAACTGTTTGCCCTATTTGTGCCTTTCAATCGTTGTCTGTTGCGCTTCGTCTCCGTCTTCGACTTGCCGCGCGTGCTTTCCTCGTCAGGGTTCTTGAGTATTTTTCCCGGTGGGTCGTGCACAAGTTGAGTGGCAGGTTGCCAATCCAGGCGACGCAGTGAGTTTGCAACAGGTCTTTTTCTCGAAGACTAAAAAGATCGACGTGTTCAGTGCTCTTGCCAGAGGCGCGCTCTCCCTCCAACTGAATCGCTGTGTCAATCCTCATAACAGGTGCTGACTCAGTCGTGGACTCTGTTCAAATGAAGGCTCGCAAAAAGTGCAATATGACTGTGCGCCGGATATTCGTGTCGCGCTCTTCCCTGGCGTCTTACACGTCCCTTTTTACGTTTCTGAAAAGCATGCATACTGACGGCGAGGATAATTCTACGTTCCAACACCCCCGACGCCACATGCCGAGCGAGCAAACTGTGAAGTTCCGGCGTTTCCAGGAAGAATGACGGAAGCAATAGATGTTGTCGAGTTCGTTTTCCTCTACAGAACTATACACGTTTCACATTTGCCTCACAGTGGATGAGATCGAAGCGGAAAACCGGATGGCGTGTCACATCGAGGGGTTGTCCAGGCGAGCCGCCGCCCGCCCGCTCTCCGTATCAGAACGTCAGAAGTCGCGTTAGAGGTGGTTTTTAAAAGGTTTTTCGGACTGTAGGTCGCAGACAGCGAACAAGGACACTCGGCAGCTCTTGTCTCGATTGCGATGCAACCATCTCGCGCATTTGCTACTTCCCCATTCCCAAGCAAGCAGCCCAACCCTGCACAAAACGGCCTGCTTCAAAAATGTGTTTACAGTGTATATACAGCGCACACACGCACAAATCAGATGGGATCGGAGGACCACGTGATACAATGGTATACTGATATTTATCCAGAACGTGAAGGGGATGACGATTTGCGCTTCCCTTCTCGCCATCCGTTTGGGGACACCTGAGAAACGGCCGTGGTAAAAACGTTCGCAGCGTACGGCCCGGAGAAATGACGGGCCCGCCGAGAAAAGAAATCCCCTGTGTCGCTGAAAGCTCCACCTCGTCCTCCCAGGCCGAATCCTGAATGGGGACGGAAAGACACGATGCTTCTCAAATGCGAGACGCCCGCCGTGTTGCGGCTACAAACAGATGCCTTAACAACGTCCACCGGACACGCCGCTGAGAATCAATCTGGATTCCCACCTTTCAAAAGCATCACGCCAAAAGAACCTGAATCCGGTCAACAATGACGTTCCAGACCTAAACGGCAGTCCACCTCGTGGTCAACGCTCGCCACAAAAGGTCGATTAAAGGCAGAAAAGATATTCGTACACACGCGCCACGCCAGAGGCTCTGTTTTCCGCAGCAAAGATCGCGTCTCAGCGATCGCCGTTCAAAATGCCTGGAGGAAGCGCCGGCACCGACCAGCTATCCTCCACGCATTGCTGCGAGAATCGCACACAGAGGAAAGGGCGTGAAGACATCTTCGGCAGCGCAAGGAGACACAAAAAAACGCGAGAACAAGCGATGACATGGGAAGCGAAGGAAGGCGGCAAAGTCGAGAAAACACAGAGGCCCACGTCGAGAGAAAGGGAGCTGCCTAGACACCCGAACGGCTCTGACCCTCTGCTCTCCAGCAAGGTGCCCAGAGGGATTCTTTTACGGTTTGTGGTCATCTCTGCTCGAAAGACTGCTCGGTGCGTTTTTCAACAACGCACTTTCTGCTTCTCAAACTGCGAACGAGAGACCCCTTCACCGACGTTTCCGGTCACTACCACGCATGCATCGGCGTCGGTCGAGAGCTGCGCTCCGCTGTAGAGACAAAACATCTTCCACCGCTTTCTCGACTCTAACGTGCAACAAAGAAGCCTGGTATCATGTGCTCTCTAACTAACAGAAACAGCCTGTCTAACCGCCTGCGTCCAGCTCCCTACGACCTACGGATCGACGCCAGTGCATGCTACAAATGGAAGGGCCAGCCCCACAAGCGCACGAGCATATATATATATATATATATATATGAATACATTTGTAGCGACACATGTCGATATGCATTGTAGACGTAATTTGAGGTTTTCTCTCAATGTTAGCTGCGCCAGGAGCGAGTGAGTCTGCCGCTCTGTTCGGGTGTGCGTACAGATAGAAACCAGGCCTGCGGCGCGTTGTTACGCGTTCCCGCCTCCCAGTTGTTTGTGTTCGCTGCCCACTCACCAGGACAAGACGATCGTACTCCTCGCGGTTTTCGACAAATATTTTTGCGGCTTGTGGATTCGCAGGTGAGTGCGGATTCGGGTCACTCAAGAGACTCTGAATGCTCGTGAGGACGGCGGCGATGTCGTACATGGCGCTCCACTGGTTTTGCAGAATATCGATGCAGATGCGGCCGTCCGCGTAGACATTCGGGTGGAACAGGCGCGAGAGAAAACGCACTTTAGGCGGAAAGGCTGGGTACTCCTCCGTGAAGGTGATGATCAAGTGGAAAGTGCCACATTCCCATATCGTGTCTTCCGGTCTGTGCACGAGGGAAAGGGAAAGAAAAACAGTAAGCCGACAGAAGCAGGGAGAGACCCTGTCGGGGCAGAGACAGACTACGCAGTCGTTCTCGAAAAGGAACAAAGGAAAAAACCTAAAAGACGCGTCCTACCTACTCCGGTTGGATGCGGACGCATGCGAGTGTCCACAGCTCCCGCGGAGGCTCACGGATGACGCGCAACAGACTCCACGAACCGGGCGGATGCACCACTTCGTTTCCCGTTCCTCTTTTCGCCTTTTAACACCGCACGCGTAGGCGTTCGAAAAAGGAACCGAAACCACGAAAACGACTTTCTTCTCACCCGTGGATGATGGCGTGACAATGCATCATGCTATCTGCAAACGGCGAGGCCCGCACGCCATGTGGAGGGTCGCGCGTCACGCGCGAAATGTCTTGGACGATGCGACGCCTCTGAAGAACGAGGAGAGCAAAGGTACACAAAAGCATGCTTCCGAACATCCAGTTTCATGAAGGAAACCACGGAGAAAAGATGAGAGACTGAGTGAACCACCCCTGCGCGAGAGGAAACACAACGGGAAATCCGTCACTGTAGGGCTTTCGAACAGAATGCATGCAAGGGTTTAGGCGCATATCTGTCTACCTATATATATACGTATATAACTGTCGTCGACGCACTGGTGAAGGAAGAAGACTCTTACGGGGTGTTAAGAAGTGCACGAGCACAGCGTATCGGCAAGCTGACAGTTATGAAGGCAAGCAAAGACAAGAAGATCGAGAACGGCGTCTCCGAGATTGCTTCACAACTCGGCAACCTACTGCAACTGTCGACATTTTTCGACGAAGAAGCTGGGTCGATGAGGAACCGATGGAAAGGCTCAACAGAAAAAGTCGGTGCCGCGTAAATGCCGCCGGGAGAAAGGCAGACGAAACGCGGGGAGATCTGACGAGCAGAGAGCTCAGCGTCGAAAGAGAAAACTGGGGAATCGTTGGTGATGAGCAAAGGCCACGAGAGAAAAGACGGCAGACAAAGACGAAGGAAAAGGGAACGAGACGCAAAGAAGAAAGGGAAACGAGACGCAAAGACGAAAGGGAAACGAAAAGGTTTGGAGAGTTATCGCGTTCTTTCGCTTCGCTTCGAAAAATAGAGATGAGGCCGGGCGACATGTGGTCGGGGGAATCAGTTGTGCGTCGCCGCGACCTCGAACCGCGTTTTTCCTCTGAACGAGGTCTTGGCTTCACGGGCACATCCTTTTTGTTTCCTCTTGAGGGCGAAAAGCAGGAAGTGAGGAAGAGGAAAAACAGCTCAAATCTCAACGTAGAGACACCGGTAATCGACTTGCTGCATTTCCCAATGAGCGAAACACGCAGCAAAAGGCGCAGAAGGAGTACCGAGTAGTTCAACACCAGGGACGAAACACGAGGAGAACGAAAGGAAAGATACGAAACGAGAAAAGAGAGAAAGAAAGAGAAAAGAAGAGAGAGGAAGTGAGATGGGAAAGGAAAGAAGGAATGGAAAAGCAGAAGATGAGGCCGAGCGAGACGTAGGGGCATCAACAGTGAGAGCTACTACGGGCGACGATTGAGAAACCCCTTTGGAGTCAGGGGTGCGACAAATAGCGAGAAAAAAGCGAAACGAAAGAGGAAAGAGGTAAGAAGAAAGAGAAAAGAAGAAAGAAGAAGAAAGAGAGACGAAGAAAAAGAGAAGAAGAACGAAGAGAGACGAAGAGAGAAGAAGGAGGAAAGGGAAAAGATACACGTTTGAGAAGAAGTGACGCAGAGAGGCGCTGAACAACTGAGGCAACGAGGCGTCGAGGCAGCCCCCCGCCGGTGTGCGTCCTCTCGCAGAATGTCGCTTTCTCTTCTTCCGCTGAAAGTGAGGAAGAAGAGACTTCTGGAAACAGAAAAGAAGTGGAAAAGGAGAAAACGGCACGGTTGCTCTGTCTCTCAAAGCACGGATGTGAGCGGGCGAGAAACAGCATGCATGCACGGATGACCACGCAAGGAAGAAAAATCGGCCTCGCCCTCTCTCTGCTGTTCGTGTCTCGCATCTGTCATCTTCTGTCTGCACTGCTCGTCACACCATCTTTCTTCCGTTTTTGTGTCGCTGTCTCTTTTTCTTCATCTCGCTTCCTTCAGCTTTCTCCGCTTTCTTCTTTCATCTCGGCGGGATTCCACGGTCTCGCAGACTCATCGCGACGCCAGGTTAAAGCGCTAAAAGCGCTGTGTGAGCGACAAAAACACCGAAATTTCGCTCCTACCTGGAACACAACACAGATCAAAAAGAAACACTCCCTTCTAACTCCTCAACAGCTGCTCTCGCATGTACACATATCCTTATGTATATGTATATATATGCAAATATATGTGCATATGTGTAAATTTGTATGGAGTTGTGTACTAACCGTAACGTATGGAAGACATGGAGCTTTCACGCTGCTTCAGCCTGTTCCATTCCGTGACACATTTTTTGTGTCTAGTGAGACAAATCGATCTCGCTGCCACTTGAAACCGAAAAGTTAGGGATTTGCTTCCGAGTGTGGAGCTCGAGATACACCTGAAAGACTCTCTCCCTGGTGACGCGATATCTCGGCCGTCACGTAGCTCGTGGATACGGGATTCGGCGCCTCCTTGTTCCTTTTCTTCCCAGGAGAAACGAGAACACATCGACGCCTTTTGCCTTACCCTTTTCAACGTGTACCCCAAAACAATGCAAACTCCTTAAGCTCCAGAATCCGTTCGGTGTCCGTCGTTAACTAGGCGCTGTATCGATCTGTGAATGGCGTACCAATCAGCCAAAGAAGGACGAAATTGTTCTTCCTCAACGGTGTACATGCACGCGACACAGACAGGAAACATCCCACAGATGTCGGTGCCGAAGAGACAAAAAGTTCCACGGAACAAACTTCCCTGTGCACGGAACCAATCACCTGCTTTCAAATCTATGTCTTATCGAATCGGACTTTCCCCAGGCAAGTGACGCCGAGCGTACACCCTGGAGTTGTAAGGCGACCAGCTTTCTCGACACTCAAAGCGGCAACTTCACACTGCCTGCATCTCCACCTACCCCGCCTTTTCCTAAACGAATTGTCCCGGACAGAGACGCGGAGATGCGGTGGGAAGTGCGAAGAAGCGCGAAAGACAAAAAGCTTCGCTCTTTCCACAGCATGCCGGAAAACCCAAAAATACCCCACCGGGTTCTGGGACGATTGCCACGCAAACACACACACACACACACAAAACCCTGGAATATCGCCTCTGCTGCGAAACTGCTGGATCGAGACACTTCGTCCAAAACGGACTCATCGGGTCTGTGGAAGAGCCGTTCCGTAAAGTGTCTGGTAACTAGTGCTGGACGATTGGGAGATTTCTCAGGTGCAAAAACCAGTTGTCTGGGCGGCGAAAGCAACGGGTGAAAAAAAGTTGCCGAAAACTGTTCTTGTACACGCGCCTTTTTTTGCGGGGCAGAAGCCGCGTCGATTTCCCTGATGGGAGTATGTCCCTGAGAATCCTGGGTCTTTTCTCTCGATTCTCGAAAGCTGAGAGTGTGTCCAAGACACTCTGAACTGCAGGATCCTCGCGGAGCCTCTAGAGAGTCTGTAAAGACATAACGATGGAACTGGTTCCAGTCCCGCGGCAAAAAAACGAACTGCAACGCCCTCGCATCTGCTTCAACGCTCCCGTCGGCGCTGTGGTCGAGAGTCAAAGTGGAAAGTGCATGCCTATTGGTTTTTCGAGATACCGGCGCTTTCCAGGTGAACGCCGGGGTGTTCCGTGGCGAAGATGTAGACGAGCAGCCTCGCAGATGAGCAACGCGGCTCGTATTTAGCATCTCTCTAGCCTGTGTGAGAGCGTTGGAAACCGCGAAAAATGCGACTGAGAAATAACTTTAAGCTAAAAAGGAGACGTGGACGGGGACGCGTACAACAAAAAACCTGATAAAACGAACATCCCCTCAACATGGAGAATCACATGCGTTGCTATCCGTCTTCTCTTACGACGCCGCACACGCGGCCCTCAGACATAAACGTCGCGCGAACATCCACACATACACGTAGAGGGGTATTTGGCGTTGTATCCTGGCGTGAACAAAACAGGGATGCACTTTTGCGAACAAAACACTCTCTCCGAGAGAGGAAAGAGACGGACGCGGGTCTCTCACGAGTTGGCGGAGGTAACAGTCAAAAGGGCCAGAAACAACTCCTCTGACTTCTTACGCGACACGCAGAGGTGGGGGAGGAATCTGAGAACTCAGGTCAGCAAGGCCCCAGAAAAGCACAGAACGCGAGAGAAAGCGAAAGCGACAAACCTGAGACGACATAAGAAAGCTGAGCAAAGAGACCAAATGGCGCTTGGCACGCCACAGCGGGGAGGCCTGGTTCAACGCACCCAGCCAGCGCTCGCGTAGCGCGAAAACACCTAGAACCCCTCAGGAAGAGACAGTTCGCGCGGGCTTCGCGGGACAGAGGAAAGACCGACGCGAAGAGAGACACACACGCACGGCGGTGCTCGAGAAAGCTTCCGGAGTCCGGAACCTCCGCGCGACGCAACACACGCATGCGCGGAGAGTCGTCTCCGTTCCCTCTGCCGCCTGGTTCGGCCTGTCTCCCGCAGAGGAATGCCCGCCGTTCATTCTTCCAGAAACAGCGTAATGCGAAGAAAAGAATGCCTGTGGAGAGAGAGACGTTCGAGAGCTGTGGGGAAGATGAAGCGCGTGCGACTCGTGGTCAGGAGCCCCAGTTGAGAGGAAAGAAAAAGCGAGAGCGGGAAGACGGAGCAACGAGACACGGCATGTTAAGCCGCCGTCTAGCCAATCTTCTTCCTCCACATTGTGATTTCCTGCTTCTTGAAATACCTGAGGAGAACCAGGAAAACTCACAGCACTCTTTGGACGAGTTTTCCTTCCAGAAAGCCAACCCCACGGCCTGTGGCATGTCCTCATATAGTTAAAATATCTATATCTATATATATATATATATATATATGAATAAGCGTTCGCCACATACAAACACCGTGTAACCGGTTTATACAAGACACAAAAAGGCGATGTTTTGTGCCCAGGAAACGCTGTGCTTGTGTCAGTGAGACTGCTGAACTTCTTCCCTGTTCGCCCCGTTTCCTGTGAAAGAGCTCTCAAACTTTTTTGCGCTCGTGCGCGAGAGCGTCACCAGCAAGAGAGACTCGAGTGCATATTCCGAAAACAGAAAGGCAGGCAGGCGAGATCGCTGCAGTCATCAGAGATTGCGTCTGCACACTCAGGGTCTCTTTGAACCTTCTCTCGCACGCGCGCGATTCCACGAGTTTCTTTTTTCTGGATAGAAGACCCGGGCACAAATCCGCGAGAGAGTGCACTGACGGAGAGGACCACCACAAACGGGGAACAAGAGAAGAGAGAGAACAAGAGAACGAGAACAAGAGAAACAGCAGAACAAATAGGAGGGTTGGATGCACTGGCTGCCATAATCTCACCGCCTATCTTCTTCGTCGATCAGGACCAAGTTCAGGAAGTAACGAACGGAAAATTTGTTCTGGACGTTCTTGTACGTGGGTGTGAAGTCGAAGCCGCTCAAGTACACCCGAACGGGAATGCACTCAGCTGAAAACACGCAAAATTCTGCAACGCAGTCTCCAGTTATCTCTCAAAAACGCCGCCTTCGCGACGGAGACCACAGCCGCCGTATCCAGATGCAACGCCAGATTCTGACTTGCATTTGAGACTGCTTCAAGCGCGAAACCCGCAACAAGAGACGACTGAAGATAGTCTCAGCAAACTCTCTACTTTCGCATATACATATATATATATATATATATATATATATATATCATATATATATCATATGTATAAATACATAAATATGCATACACGTGCGCAGAGATATAGACGTGTCGCACGAGGACTGAAAGTGCCACAGAGAAAGAGATAGGGAGGGAGGAAAAGGCGAGACTGCGGCAATCCTTGGTCTTGCTTGCGGCGGCGTCGACAAGCCTTTCGGCAGAAAAGGAAAGAAATTATGCAAAAGGCGACAACAGAGAAGCTGTTGCACTCAGCTAGAGTTTTAGGCGCGACGCTGGCAAAGGAAACGTACAGCGAATGGGTGCGCCGTCCATGATCTCGAATTTTGTGAGCGTCTCCGAATCGGTCACTGCGTTGGAGCCTGCAGACCGCAAAAACGCGAAACACATTCAGTGCGTTAACAGGCCAAATCTACACATCAAAATTCAAGTCCAGTAAGGCAATGTTTCGGCACTTTTCGCTCGTTTCACCACATCCATTGAGCCTCCTTTTTTCTCTGCAAGCGGTCGTGCTGGAGTGACAAAACTGCCTCGCACATGTGTAGAAGTGAACTTTTTCAGACACCGTCATTTCGCCTCGGAAGCGTCCAGCCTCCTGGCCAGTCTCTCGGTGAACCTCCCACCACTCAAAAGCATAATGTCGAGGACATACAAAACGAAACACCAAACTGCTTGCGTAGAAAGCGTTCCTCCCCAGTTACTAAACTGCTTACCTATGGTGGGAGAGCAAGCGAAAGGCATGCAACGCTAGCAGATACGTATACATGTGAATGCACGTTCGTAGCACATCCCGTTTCTACACCTGTCAGGCTCTTGCTCGGAGGCGTAAAAAGGTACAAAACCCTCAGACTACAAATCCACGTACGCACATCACGTACGCACACGCATATACATATATGTGTAAATGCGTGCACATGTCTGTGTCTATCTATAGATGTACGCGTGCAAGTCTGCAGTTGTCTCTTGTGTTGTGTATGTGTCGCATCATTCAAACCAACTTTGACGTTTTTCAGTTTGCACCTTTTTCGCTCGACCGCACGGAGCCTGGACTGGTCACCTCTGCTGCACTACGGCCTCGGATTATACACGGGGAATTACGGTGCTCACCTGTGCCGGCTGTCTCCGTGCGGATAATGTCGATCTGCATGTCCTTGATTTTGATTCGAACCAGCACGAAGTAGACCTTCCCAACCACTACATCCCGCAAATGGTACTTGCTCTTGTCGTACTCGAATTCGATATGCAGGCAATCCTCAATGCCGACCTGACCAGAGCAAAGCAATTCGCAAACGGAAAGAATTCTTGACGTACACGACTCGCTCCACGTTCGCCAAACTCCACTGCTTCTCCAAGACAAAGTGCCACAGTGAATCTCCATACTAGCGATACACAGAACTATATGCTAGTATGCATCTTGATACTTTCTGTGCATAATATATATATATATATATATATTTGAATAGATTCGCATATTTCTTATATAACAGTTTCTCGCGTTGAATGTGGCAGGTCACCGGAAGATCTACATGCGAAGCCGCGGCACAGAAATGCTCTCGTCCCCGTACGAAGGTTGCTTACTTCCATCTTAATTGTATTGTTCACTTCTGGGGGGATGCCCAGGTTCTGGACGGCGAAATCTTGCTCCTTCACAATGCTGCTGGACACGCAGAGCCCACAGGCACGCAATTCTCCCACAGATGGGATCCAAAAACCTCGGAAACGTTCTCATCACGACGAGTGAAAAGAAAAGAAAACGCGAGTTTGCTCGAGCTGTCTGCCTCCAGCGTCAGCTTCCTCCGAAAAGCACGAGGTGTCTACGTTTCGGCTGCTCTGGCCTCGGACGGTCTTTTCTCAGTGGCGTACAGTTTTTCTCCTGCCATAAAAGGAGCGTCCGGACCGGTCTTAGCACACCAGACTTCGCTCAGCCCCCCTCAACTTTTCAAGACAACAGTGAGTCGACGGCGCTTTGTGCGTGGGTTTTCGCCTTTCTGTTCAAGGGACGGAGCGACTCCTGGATACAGCAGTCCCTCTCCTGTCTTCATTTGCAGGTCAAAATGTATACTACAAAGCAAAAAAGATACATACAGATACATGCATATATAGACCTGTCCTCCCGGGCTCCACGTACCTCTACGTTTACACGTACAGCATTAAAAATACTTGCAAGTATATATACTTACATATGTGCATGCATCTGTAGGTCTGCTGGCAGCCATGTATTCGGTTTTTTAAGCAGGTACGCCTGCGTTTGTCTTTGTTCCTCACCTGCCGTAGTTTCTCATGATGGTCAGGCGAATGAAATAGCGCAGCCGAACGTGGATGCCGGAGTACGTTTCGTTGGGTTTGTCGACAGCATTGAAGCGATATTTGTACTTTTTGCTTTCAACCAACACCCCAGGAGGCTCCAAGTCCTTGGAAATCGAGAAGAAATCGTAGGAGTTGCTGCGATCGTACAGCGTGTCTGCGAGAGCCAGCAACACAAGGAACGTCGCATGCACACATGCATGCAAAGATATCGTCTCTTGGGAGACATGGGCGACGTTGGTTGAGTTAAAGGGAAATGCACACCGAGAGTCCCGCTCCGGAGCAGCGGGTGGCTACTCTTGGCGAAGAAACACAACAGAAAAGTGTTCTGACAGTCTCTATCCCGCGCCGGCTTGTTCCGCGGTGTACATACACCTGACGCACTCACCAATTTGGCCGATCAGCTCCACTTTGATGCCATTGTGGTCGAGCCTTTTTCCGGGCTTCAAGCTGAGAACCGCGCAGCCCGTCACATCTTCCCCATCCTGCGCACACAAGCGTCACCGACAGGCCATCGAATCGCATGTGCTTACGCTGGACATCTGTAGCTCTCTCTCTCTCTAGCTACAGCGAGAGTGAGAGGAGATGCAAATCGTCTCCGCCCACCTATGTGGAACGCGTATATACAGAAACCTGCAGTTTTTACATATCTATCGAGATATACAATTAGCTGTACGTGTGCATATTATTGGACCAGCAGGCATTTATATATGCGTGCGTACAGGCTGTTTCTTCTACGTGAACACTTATCTCGGTCTCTCTCCATCCTTCCACAAGATCAAGAACGAGCGCGGGGGACACGTCACGGCACGAGCGGCGTTTCGAACATTGCCTGATCAATTTTGTGAACTGCAAAGTGTTTGTCGTCTACAGCAGCGAGAGGCACAATGGACTCGGGCATGCAACACCGCCCTTGCCAGCTGCATGCGGTTGTCTTTTCTATCAGCGAAAAGGGAAGCGGCATTCCTTCCCGCTCTCTCTCTGCTTCAAAACGACGACGTGACGCCGAGGGGAAGAGGCAGCAGATGCGTGGCCACATCTCTGCAGCGAGGCGTGCAGACAGAGAGAGCTCAGACTTACCGAAAAAATGGGAACTTTCTCCCCCTTCTTGTCTCTGGAGAGGTACGTCGTTTTGCGGCCTTCCTGGTCGATGAAGATCTCAACCGTACAGACACTGCCAAACAGTGTGGCCAACTGCAGACGCAGAAACAGAAAAAGATAAAAAGACCAGAAGCTCCTAAGGCGTCAGTCCCTCTTTTCGACCTTCACACGAGCGAG
This sequence comes from Neospora caninum Liverpool, assembly GCF_000208865.1. Lineage (NCBI taxonomy): Eukaryota > Apicomplexa > Conoidasida > Eucoccidiorida > Sarcocystidae > Neospora > Neospora caninum. The sequence continues at coordinate 484,921 of NC_018394.1, read as the reverse complement.
ACGCCTCGGACACACACGAGCTTGAAACGGTTGCCGTAAATACACCACGGGGGAACACTCGCATCTGTCCCTTACCTCCCCCTTGTTGACGAATCAACATTCGGGGATTTAAAGGTCGAATCTCAGATGAAGAACCTAGATTAGTAAGGGACGACATGGATACTGACGAACCACTAGTGTCGGCCACATTTCTCATGGGGTTTAGGGTTACGTTTCATCTCTCAATCCTGGACCAGTCGTCAGGTACACAGGGGATTACAGGTTACATACTCCTGAGCGTTCTAACTCTCGGACTGTGTCGGCAGCGCGTCCCCGTTTGTAAACGAAAGGACTTGTTGAGGCTCGTGTCTTTCTTTCTTAGAACTGACCCGTGATGGGAAGGCGTCGAGAAACAGGAAAAATATGAGCTTACCATTTTGTCTCGAGAGACGCGGAAGAAAACAGTTTGTCTGCCTAACAAAACTCGCGCTGCCTTGAGAGCTCAAATGGCGAGTCAGGCCTGCAGAAACAGCGAGACACGAAGTCACCGGACCTTTGAGAACCAGTAGAAGCGTTTTCCGAGGCAGGCTGCCACAAGGCGAACCCGCCGTTCGCCGGTAGAAGCCGCCAGAAAAAGCATGTGAGACTCTCCTTTCCAGTCGGTGGCTCTCTGTGCACGTCCTCGCCCCCCTCCTCCCGCTGAGCCACAAGCAACCGAAGGAAAAGTCGAGAACATGTGCGCAGTTCGCGCGCGTATGCAACGTTCAAAAAAGGAACAGAGTCGCGGCAGGAGGGAGCGAGGAGAACGCGAACAAAAAAAAGACAGACGCGCCTGACGGCAAGGACGGAACGAGAGGGCCGGAGCGTCGGTATACAGCGCGCAGATGCTACATCAGGAGCCGGGATGTGACGGGCCGAAATGGAATCGATTTTCACAGGGGCTCTGTGTGGGACGAAGAGATGGCGGGAAACGGACGCATAAAGGACCCGACAGTGTCGAAAAGGTTCGTCGCGTTCGTTGCAAGGCTGTCCCCTTTTCCCCGGGTTACGGCATGGCGCGTTTTTTGTGGGGAAAAGGGACACGGTTTGCATGAGGCTCTTCCTCGAAGCCTGGGGAGGGGAGCACGGAAACAGGACTCGGCGAAAGCCTCTCTGACGTGTTGGAGCTGCGCGAAACGCCTGTAGGACAGCAGCAACGTGCCGTCTCGGCTCTTCGCCAGGAAGTCGAGCAGGAAAGAGATTGCCGCCCCAGCTCATGCTCCATTGGTGGCTCGGGCTTACAGTGCTAGAAAATCTCCAATGTCTGTGTGGTTTGATTCGAGAAAGAGAGGATCTTTCTTCCGAGGGCGGTGAGGCGGAATGTCTCCAGCGATTTCGGCGCCGGACGAGACTACAGCGAGGCGAAGGGTTCGAGGAAACGAAAAGAAACCTGACCTTGCCGAACGGAGAAGTTTTCTGTCGAAAACAGCTGTTGCCGGCGCCGTTCCAGAGGCAGAAAGGCCCTGTGAGGCGGGCGGTTCGTAGACAGCTGGCGAGATTCTGCCGGGCGCTAGCCGAGAAGGGAATCAGTGTCACTGACGCCGTCGAGAGAGAAAAGGAAACCTACCGATGTTTGGGGTGGGAAGAAGCCGAGACGCTGGAAGACTCAGTTTAGGGCCTTCGGAAAGTCTGTGAGGCCGCCGCCCGCCGGCTTTAGGGAGACAAGACACCACTAGGAGCGGCAAAAAAGGGGAGGACAGAAAGTGCGTAACCCGAAAAAGAGTCCGCATTCATGGGAGAGGGGGATCCCTGGAGGTCAGAGACTCTGTGTGGTTGTGACCTCAAGACGGGGAAACGAGAGAGCCACCAGGACGTTAACCACCTGGACGTCTGCTCGTTGCTTCTAGAGGCAATTTCTAGACTCGACCGGAGGAAGAGAAGAGGACGTGAACAAGGCCGATCGAAAAACTGTCACACCAGCGTTCCTTTGCCACACACACACACACACTTTCTGCAACAGCGGATGTGGAGACGGCAACGATTTTGACGGGAAAATGGGAGAAAAAGAATCATGGGGGCTGCGTAAAACAGGACGCCAGTATAGTGCTGCTGGCACAGCGTCAGCTTCTCGACCACCGGGAAAATCCTGCGCGAAAACTGCGGCAGGTTCCCGGATAACTTTGCCTTTGGCGGGAACTCCCTTTCCTTTTTTTAAACCAAAAGGCTACGTTTAAATTAGCAATCCAACTACCTCGTTTTTACATCCTCAGGGCTGACGTGACAAAACTTGCACACATTTCGGCTCTGTTTCGCCAGCAAAACCGATCGAGCCACCAGCGCCAGGCGCATTTCTGGAGCTGCTGCCGACGAGCAAGTGCCTGGCCGTGCGAATTCTCAGGGAATCTTCGGCGGTCACAAGCGCCTTTCGAACTGCAGAGGCCGGCAATCAAACCGTGGCGCATTTTTAACGTGCGGGCTGATTGATTCCTGTTTTTGCGTGCCGCCGCTTTGAACGGCCACGGCTCCGCTGGCGGCTCAGGGAGGTGACCTCAAAGGAGACGCGGTAGTTTGGCCGGGTTTCACGTGCGCTCGAGATTCACTGCTGATTCGATTTCAACACTCCTTCGGATTTCCAGTGATGAGACCGATTCCGACGCCTGGCCTTTCCCCTCACCCTCGAGCGCGACCCCGGTTCATGCACAAGAGGCTAAACACAGGCCACGCAACCCGCAGGACAACGCCGAGCGGAAAAACTCGGGCTGAATCCTATCGGCCACAAAGAACGGTGAACTCCAGGAAACACCACAAGAATGTTCTTCGCTCCGGGTGTATCTGTCTCCTCGTGAACGTATCCGGGTGCTGTTGACGCACGAGAACCGTCCAAGGGGGATTCTGGCTCTGTGACACTTTTTCAGACTGTGGTCCATCAAATCAATCCAATGCAGATTCTTGTCTTGGAGATGAAAGCGTACGTGAATGTAGGAGACTAGGTGTCGAACAGCTGCCGAAATGCCGAGCTACAAAAAGATCTGTGCAAGGGGCGACTTCACTTAAAAGTAGCTGGTGAGGGAATGCCCATATGCCCACCAAGGAGGCTAGCTTCGCTGACGCGTAGACTCACATATATACACCACGAATTCTAATGCTCAGACAGTAGAAGCCGCACGTCTCTTGGCAGCTACATGAGAGAAGAGAAGACCAGCCTCTTCTGTCGACTGCGCATCTGCATGCTCAGACGCCTGAGAAGATACAGCACAAGACCGCCCTTGTCAGTGAGGCAGTTCGTGGTCACCGGTTGTGACTGCTTTCATCGTCATTCGCTTTGCCGCGCGCGCTCCTGAAAACCATCCCACTCAAGCATCTGGAGCGGCAAATTTGGAAGGGGGTTCCGGTGAACGGGCCCAGGCGGTTGCCATTCTGACTCTAGGGCGAAATGGAGAGAATCGCAGTATCTCGGCATCCCAGAAAAGGAATGGTCAGTGGAGTCACCCACTCCTTCACAAAGGCCCTAGTGATTTCTCCCGTGGTCCCAGATGATTGGTGGTAGTCAAGGGGAGGCAATAGTAGCACATGTCTTGTGAAGGGTCGCCGCTCTTGAAAGTTGTCCGGGACTGTCTCTCGGTTATGAACGGCGGGGTTCCCTGCAGGTTAGCTGAATGGAAATTTCAGAGGCGGCACGCGTCGCAGCTGGAGAGAGTCTTTGCCGCTGACGAGAACCGAGAGTCTCATAAGCTGGTACAGACTAAAGAAAAGGAAGCTAGAACGCGCGCAAGGCACACACAGTGACGCCTGGATACGCGGTAGTTGCTGCTATTGGTTATGCCGGCATGTCCTATCGCGGGATCCGTCCTGTACGTGTGACGGGGACAAACGAGCTTTCAGTTCGGAACATTCAAGCCGGGAGGGAGTGATGGCAAACCGTGGAAATGCGAAACATCATTGCTACGGTGTCAGTTCAATATTGGTACTGTGGTATAGGCAATTCCGGTCAGGCGCGAAGAAAGGTTCATGTCGTGAGTGGCACGCCTCACCCATACGTTGCAGTAGCAGGCCACAGTATTCAGAACCAGAGGACGGCATGCAAAGAATCGCTTTCTATTCTGGTGCACTGTCTCTCTTCCACACTGGCGGCTTTTTCTTTCGTCGGGTCGCGTCTTTTTTCGGGCTGTCTTCGACACACGAGTCATATGCCGCCGAGCCCCGTGTTTCACCATTTGCGGTGTGCCGCTCTCAAGCTCAACCTTGATTTTTCATCCGCACGCTCTGCTACACTTTTGCCGAGTAAGATCTCCTCTAAGAGCACTGAAACGAGCACGAAACAATGAACAGAGACGGCTATTCTGCTTATTTTTGACGGGGCTACACATGCTCATGGGCATGCAGTCGAGACGGGCGCCGCGGGGTGGCCGGGCGGTAACTGCGACTGCCAAAGTAGTGCTTCAAAGATTTTCTGCATGTGCGAACCGGAAAGACGCTTGTTCGGTTTCGTGTTTGTGATTGGCATGTCGCAGAACAAACTCCATTGCTGGTTTGCAAACGCGGTACTGGCAAACTCTGTGTAGCCGTCGTATAGAATCAAGCCTCCACCACCCCCTCCACCCCCCAACTTTATCTTGTCTTGTCGCATGTGGAAACTCAGAGGGATGGCATGACACTACTTCAATATACACGACCTGCTTTCATGCCGGTGTACAGCATTCGTATGGCATTCAGAGTCACGCACTCCTTTAACACCTTTCTGCAGTATTTTGTCCTCGGATTCCTTTCCTCTGCCTGTTTTGCGTTGGGCCCCTACCGCGAGCGTGTGCTTTTTCGCAAATTCTGCGACCGAACTGGGGAACTGGATTTCCGTTTCCCTTCCTTCGCTCTCTTTTCTCTCGAGAAGTCCCTCATTTCGAACGAATGCTCATGCCACACACGTGGGAAAGGGCGTGCTGGAGAAATGGCTCTGCCCGAGAGCATGCAATGTGCCGCTGGCCGGAGCGAGCAGTAAAACACCTAGCCGCCTACTGCATGTAGGCCTTTGATTTGCTTCACACCCCAATCATTACATGGCTAGGATCGCTAATAAATGTTTGTGGCCTCGTTTGCGCCGCCAGCCCTATACACCTCCCAGTGTACATACACCTTGATGGAGCTGGAGGCGTCACGTCACCCCTCGCTGCAGTCAGTCGTGCGCTCTGTCGACCAGCGACACGCGGAGTGACAGCTCCGTTTGTTGCTGCTACGAAGAACATTTCGCCTGGAGAACCCTCAGTTTTTGTTTCGTTTGATTCCCTCTTCTCTCCGCGTTCCTCAAAATGCCGCTCCCCCCGTTAGCCGGCTCCCTTGCGTACGGAGCACAAGTTGGGTTGCGGTCGACCCTGGATGCCTCTCGCAGCGCGAAGCAGCCGTACTATATTAGTCTGGGGGATCTTTCAGGCCAATCCAGTCCTTGCCCGGCATTTCCCCAGAGTTCCTTCGCTTCTCTGGAAAAAGTCACCGCTCCAAGTACGCCGTTTTCCTCGGTGACCAAGCGTGGGCAGGTTCCACCCTCGCCGTTTCCGGCCCCGCTGCCGTCGACGGATTCCGCCTCAAGCACACACCTTTTGCCTCTTTGTTGCACGGCCACTCACCCGTACCGTCCCCTCTGCAGCTCGGAGTTTTCGCTTTTGCGGGCTTCATCTCCAGTCGTCGGCGACGTCGTGCACGCGGACGAGGAAGTGCTTCTCGTCGCCGGCCTTCCGCGCTCCTTTCCGTTGGGCCCTGGAAACGGGAGTCAGAATGTGTCTGGTTCCGAAGAATCACGAGAAGGGATTCTTTCTCAAACTCGCACACAGCTCTGGCTCCTTTGTTGCCCGCGCCGAACCGAAATCCGTCAATTCGCTCAGCGCCTTCACAGCTCTCGACCTGGGCAGAGTCCGTCGCCGCCCGTCGGCTCCTCAGGCACGTCAACTTCCCCTTCCCTTCCCGCAGCCTGTGCACTGTTTGGTGCGCCAGACGAAGAGGACGTCGGCGTCGTTTGCGCCCGAGGCGTCGTTCCAGACGGGTCCGTGAAGAGTCTTCTCACGCGCGTCGATCGCCGCTGTCGCTGGCGGCTTCTTCGCGCAACGCCGGGCACTTGTGGCGGCGTGGAACAATCTCGCGGTTCCTCCGAGAGTGTGTCCGACCCCGACTCGGCGAACGCGGACGGTCGCTCTGGCTCTGCGAGGTCCCCTCCCTCGTCCGTCTTGCATCTAGACGAAGAGATTCTCCTTCAGAATTGCCACACGGGCCAGTTTCTCTCTCTGCGCATCTCCGATAACGGCGGAGATGCTCAAAACTCTGCACGGCTTGTCGCCGTGGGGAAGCCCGCGTTTGCGTCGTCGGCATCGGACGAAGACCGCGAGAAACGGCGACCCTCGGACCCAGGGTTCTTCAGATTTCCTTCTGGCTCTCGGCTCTCTCAGTTCTCGTCTGCGTCTTGCCGCGGGGCAGTCAAGGCCAGTAAGCCGCTCTTTGACTCTGAAGCCTCTCCGCCCTGCATGCACAGCGGCTGGCGCCTGGTGCCTGCAGGCGTGCGAGTTGCGCCGTCCTGGGATCGCGTCGTGCCTCACAGCCTCCTCGGCCCGAGTGAAATCGACGACTCCCTGCTAAAGCGGGAAAAGTTCCTGGGCGTGCCTTTGGCCAGCTTTATCTCCAACGCGTCGCCCTTCGCCAATCCGCCTCTCTCTCTCTCTCCCTACGTGGACGAGCCGACTCTGCAGGCCTCCGCGCAAGAGCGAGAAGGCGCCGCCGGCGATCCTTCATTGCGCGTTGCCGCTGCGGACCGGGCCCTGGCCGCGCGCTTTTCCGTCTCTGGTGCGGCGCGCTCCTCGGCAACGGGCGCCTCTGTTCGGCCTTCGCTGGCCGAAAGCTGGCGCTCTGTGGGCGCCGAGAGTTTGGGAGAAAACGATTGGGTGATGCGGCGACTCCACGCGGACTGGTCGGCGCTCTCGCGAGAGGTGAAGGAGCGGTTCCTCCTCGAAGACCTGCTGTTCTGCTTGTCGGGTCTTGACGGTACGCTCATCCGCATTCTCGCGATTTCCTCGCAAGTTGAGCAGGAACCCGCGTCTACAAACGCGCCAGGCAGTCCTCCCCGCCCGGCACCCAGTGCGTCCCCGGATCCGCCGCTCCCTTCCTTCCACTACTGGCTTCATCCGCTGCTCCGTCTAGGCGGCCAGTCGCCGGACTTTGGAGAACTTTCCCGAGTGTCGACCGATGGAGATGACCGCTCCACGTCTCTCGTCCCTGGGCTTCCCGGCAGTTCTGGCCCGCCTGGTCCCTTTCACGCGTCCGAGTCGCGCGGCGGGCATGCGTTCGCCTTGTCGGTTTCTCAAGCAGCCTCGGAAGACGCAGCTCTGAGCCAAATGCTCCCACCGCTCTTGCCGGCCGCATGCAGCCTGCGGCTTCTCCTCGTTTTCCTCGAGCTCGCCGGCAGGCGCAACAGTGCCTCGAAAGCTTCAGTGGTAGCTTTCGGCTCTTCCACGCGCGCGACGAGCCTCTCGGGCTGGGGCGGCGAGATCGCCGAGGCGTTCTGTGGGGCGATCAAGAAAATCGTCGAGGAACTCGGGATCCGCGTCGGCGTGTGGGAGGGCGAGATCCGCAGGGGGCGCCTGACCCTCCAGGGCCTCAGAGCCCAACTGGGGCCGGTCGCGAGGGCCTTGGGCGTCGCCGAGGCGGTCGTGCGGGAGGCGTGGGGCAAGCGGGGTGGCGAACTCCTCGACGCAGCTGAAGAGGTGAAGAAGCGCCTGCCGTGCAACGACGCAAATCAGGAAATCTGCCGTTTCATCTTTGAAAAAGCCGCTGCGCCTCTTGCGCGAATCGTCGAGAACTGGGTCCACCATGGCGTCCTCCAAGATACTTACGGCGAATTCTTCATCCGGTGAGACCGTAGGAAGGGTCGGAGCGCCGCGTGGCCTAAAAGGCCAAAGGGTTCTCGAGTGCATGCGCCGCTCCCTGGAAAGGCTGCAGCCGCTCGTGGGAGAAAGTCGCTCGTAGCCGCTGTCAGACTGAGTTTTCATTTTCCCAGTTTTAATGCACAGCTGCGTCTATGGTCTATGAAGTTCTCTCCGCGTGCCTGACACACACTCCCCTCAGCATGAACAAATGACGCTTTATGGGGCTGTCTCTGTCTCCTTGTCGCTTTTGCGCTTCCGAATCTGCAGCGAGGACCCGACGGTCGTCGCCGAGGGCGAGCCCACCTCAGAATGGAGAGGCGCCTCTCTAGCTGCGTCCTTGTCTGGCGTGGCAACCTCAGGTAGGCGCATGCTGGCGACTATGTCAGTGCATCATATCTACAACTTTATCAGCCCACCTCTCGATATTTTCACGTCTATCGATATCTATATCCATATATTTACCATATATTTAGACGGATCGATAGATGTAAGCGTGTGTGCATCTTTGGAGGCGTGTGAGGATCGATATTCGTAGAGATCCGTAGATCTGTCCACCGATCTGTGTGCGGCGTATGTTTGTGGGAGTGTACAGAGCGCGACGTTTTGCATATAAAATTTCGATGTATTTCAATGCATGCATATCTGTCTAGAGTTCTTGCTCTTGCCTGAGTTTCCACGTTTTTGCTCGTTTGACGCTCCCGAAAGAAGACAGGGGGCACCCGGCTCGCTGAAGAGCGTCGCGTGTCAGCAGCGCGAATGCCTCCCTCGGTTTCTGCAGTCTCTGCAAGCGTCTTTGTTGAAGCCGGCGACAAGGAGCCTCCGGTGACAGACTCGCACGCGGTGGAAAGTGTACATACACACCCGCAAAGAGAGTGGCTGGGTTCGGTGTGTAGCCTTTTCTGTCATGCATCGATCGCGACACGGCATGCATTAGTCTGTCGACATATGAACAACAGAAATCCAAACCGTACAGGTGCACATGCATACGTCACTCCATATGTCACGGTATGCCGTTACTTACATGAGACAACATAGATAAACATACCCTAGACATGCATAGTCATACGCACTGTAACACGTGCATGCATACAGTCATCGGTATATCTGGAGACATGTTGGTTTGCATGCATCGCTATTCCCAGAGTCCTGACCCTCTGTCTAGTAAGGGTGGACTTGAAAAGGTGTTGCGCGTGTCTTTTTCTCACGCGTCGCTTTCCTCGTCTGCGTTCGCTTTTGCCATCAGGAAGTTCCCTCGATCAGCCGTGGACCGATTTCAGGCCCTGTGCAGGTGAATGGTGCAGGCGGAGGTTCGTCCTTGTCGAGAGTCTGGTCCCGAACTCTTTAAAGCCGCACGCGCGAGATATTCACCGAGCCGGGCTGTACGTGTACGTTCTCAACAGCTGCAGCTACACAGTAAGTGAGAGGCGCAAAAAATTCTGAGCGGCTCTGGCTGACAAGGCGGGAATGGAGGAATACCCGTGAAGAAAGCGATATATATATATATATATACGTGTATGGGTAGAGGGAAAGACTGCGGTACCAGAGAGGCGTAAGGAGCGTGCATATGTGTGCAGATGCGTGCATAGATAGGTGTGTTACAAAGTGTGAATTGCAGGTGGAAACAAGCCTAGCGCAGCGCCCCTTTTGATTGCAAGAAGAAAGAGTATCAGTCTGTATACGAGACACATGGCACCTCGTTATACGTCCCTGTTGCTCGGAAGCAGAGGAAGAGAGGAAAGCGATTTCCTCGCGCATCTCTCGCGGGCAACTGTTCCCAGCCTGCGCTCTGCCTCTCGGTCTCAAACCACGAAAAGGGATTTAGCAGGGAAGACGTTCAATCGCCACAGACGGCATTCTGCATGTGTAAAGTTTAAATTCTTTTTCGCCGTGCTATTCAAATGGTATCCTGTGTGTGTAGTGTCTGTGAGTATGCATGCATGGACCGTCAGTCGCTCGTAGAGCTCGGTGTCTTCTCCACTTTTCTGCGGCCCAGCTGGAAAGCGGAGAGAGTTGATCAAACGGGCTTATCCGACCGCTTGTAGATTTCGTTTCTTCTCTTCCTTCTGCCTTCTCCCTCGCGTTTTTTCTTTCCCTCCAGGGTTTGCCGCCGCCCGCGTCCTTTCTGCCGGCTGACGGGCGACCTGGCGCGTCGCCTTCGCTGTCTCCGCGTCTGCTTCCGCTCCTCCCCGCTGCGTGCGCACGGGCGTCTTCCCACCTCATGCACTTTTTCTTTCACTCGCTGGAACTGCCTCGAACCCTCGAGCTGCTACACGATTTCTTCCTCGTCGGGAGAGCCGATTTCCTCCAGCACTTTTTTGAGTTTGCGGCGCCAGCCGACGGCGCTCTCTGCGCAGGCTCTGGGGCGCCAGGTCTCTCGGGCGGGGTCACGTGGCACGCAACGCTACAAGAAATAGCCGGTCTGGAAGGGTGCATGGAGCAAGCGATTCGGAGCGTCAGTGGACTGGAAACGTAAGGAACAAACAGGAAACAATATGCAGCCTTCATTTTCGGGGCAAAGCAACCATGTGTATCTAGACGTGTACATATGCCTTGAGTTTCCTACCTATAGGTTCATGCATATCTGCATACACACAGAGAGACTGTAGGGCAGCAGCCGTTGTAACGTGAATATGTGTAGGTCTTTGTGTGTGTGTCTCTCGCTTCCTGTATAAATGTTCAATGTGGAGATGCGCATGCATAAGGAATTGTATGCATGTCGCATCCTCCTGATTGGGGTCAGATGCTTTTATTCGCCAGCTGCATGCAGGAGATGCCGAAAGGCCCCAGAGCATGCGACTCTGCGACTGCTTCTGTCCCCACGTAAAGCTCTAGGCACGCAACATATATGTGTACATATATATATATATATGTAGCAAAATCGGTGGGGAGAGATCTCATGAAGCTGGATGACTCGCTATGTGGATTCTGGGGGTGGTGGGTCTTTCGGCAACCAGGGGATTTTCGCAGCCTCGCGGCTGTATCCCTCCGGCCTTTGTCTTTTCAGACTGAAAGAGAAGATCTCCTTCTTCATGCATCCCGTCCCTTCGCTGTGTGAAGCCGCCCAGCTCCTGGCGCATGCACACGAAGAAGACAACTTGAGGACTCTCTTGGGGCTGTCCAAGTCCTCCGGAGTGATCGGAGGCGAAGGCACAACGAACGGCAACAGCTCGACTCCCTTCCGCAGGCCCTCGCCGTCAGGTACAAGCAGCTGAAACGAACAGCAAAAAAGAGAAAACAAACGGCAAGAGGGGAGGCTCGAAGTGCCTCGGAGTGATTTCTCCTCATCCAGTTGCCGTCGGTGTCGTTCTGTCGTTAGCGTCCATGAATCTGGTCCGAGTTTTCGCTCATCAAAACCACGTTGTTTGATGCCATGTCCTTTCCATCAGTTGCCTTCGTCCTTCGCATCCGTCCCTTTTCTCCCTTTCCTCTCCATCTCCACATGTTTCGGTCGTCTCTCTCTCCCCTGTCTTCCTTTTGGTTCTCTATTCCTTTCTCTCCATCTCTTCTCTCCTTCCATCTCTTCTTCTTTCCTTCCATCTCTTCTTGCCTTCTGTTTCTTCTCTTCTTTCTATCTCTTCTTGCCTTCCGTTTCTTCTCTTCTTTCTATCTCTTCTTGCCTTCCGTTTCTTCTCTTCTTTCTATCTCTTCTTGCCTTCCGTTTCTTCTCTTCTTTCTATCTCTTCTTGCCTTCCATTTCTATCTCTTTCTTTTTTTTCTCTCTTCAGAGTGGTGCCGGCGAGTGTGTCTGCGGTACCGCTGCGGCTGGCCGCTCTCGCTCCTCTACACCAGCAAGGCTCTGTGCGGCTACGAGCTCGTCTTTCGACTTCTCCTGCATCTTCACCTTGCGCATCGCCAGCTGAATCAGCTGTGGATGCACATCCACGAAACACGCGTGAGTCTGAACCGACGACGCGCTCGTTTTTTCTCGGCTCTTCCAACTGCGTGGCGAGTCGACTCAGGAAATAGAAAGATGGAGGGAAAAACGTCTTCCAGAGCACATCCACAGACGAACGCAAATTCTGTTCCATGCGACTCGCCGAATCCTTGCAGCCGTTATTCTGTGCACCTGGCTCATGGTAACAACGGCACGCGACACATATGGAAGCATATAATATAGAGTCCCAATATGCCCACGAATAAATATACATATATATATATATATATCCGTACCTGTCTCTATATGGATGTGTTTAGAGCTGTACATATCTAAAATGTTTGTATCGGTGTGTGCCTTTGTGTATACGTATACGCGAGGGCGCATGCGTTGCTTCTGTGTGTGCGTGGAGAAATCAGGAGGAGTGTTTTTTCGCGAGTTTTTTTGGTTCATTGCTGTGGAGTAGATTTACGTGGAAAACTTACGCGTGGGGACGAGCGATGGTGAATGTTAAAGCGAACAAGAGGCGCACCAGAAAGTTGATTTGTTGATTTGCATTCTTTTCGCAGAGCCTCTTCTCCTTTGCCGACATGCCTGTCCATCTTCGCCAAACTGTGGCGATCGGCGAGGAGATGCGCATCTTCACGCGAAATCTTCTTTTCTACGCCACCACAGATGTACGTCGCCAGAGGCTGGAACAGGAGAAACTCCAAGCACGATGTATATAATATATATATGCGGATAGGTGTATTCATGAATATCTGTGTTCTTTCTGTGCGTATCCATGCAAATATGGAGCGACAGGGAAAGAAGGGAGGAATTCTCTTGTCACTTCTACAGCTCTTTTTTCACACACCCATAGATATGCATGTTCACATACATCTACATATACACATACATGCATATACATATAGGCATATATATATATATATATATGTACATCAGCGTACATATATGTAAGTGACTGGAAAAAGAGAAAGGAAAGGCGTGCTCAGTGGTGTCACCCTCTCCTCTAGGATCACCATGGTAGCTTGGGTGTTGACTCGTCTATATTGAACCGCCGTGTTTCGCTTCTGGTTTTTCAGGTTATCGCCCTTCACTACTCTGCTCTACGGCGGCATCTCCAGTCGCTTTCATCTGTGGCCCTCGCGTGCTCGCCTGCGTCTGGTGGCGCGGCCTCGCCGACGTACTCCTTCGCAGATGTCCAAGAACTGCATGCGCGCTTTCTTTCGTGTCTCCTGCGCGACTTGTTTCTGGAGGATCTCGGCCTGCTCCAGGCAGCCAGCAAATGCTTGACGATTTGCCTCGTCTTTAGTCGGCACGTCAGAAAGTTCTCCTTTGACCCTCCAGATTTCCCTCTGCTGTCCACGAGAGGCTTGCTCGCCTCGACTTCCCTCGCACCCAAGAGCGACGCAGCTGGCGAGGCCGAGCGGGGACTGTCGGAGACGGAACCCCGCGAAGCGCGCAATGCATGCGAGAACGGCGCGGGAGCGCAAGCGAAGGCGCCTGGAATGAACTCGCGAGAACGGATCCGCGCAGCCCGACGCCAGCAAGTTCGCGCGACGGTCGACAGCGCAGGCTTCGGGGGCATGGTGCGGAGTGCCGGGACGAGCTTCCGAGAAAACTTTGCAGAGTTTCTCAGTAAGTCCCCGCGGAAAGGAAAAGGGGGGAGATTAGACAGGCAGTGAGGCAGAAGGCACGAGGCAAATGGGGTCTTTTCGTCGCTCTAGGACTGCTCGTTCTGGTCGACTGCCAAGGGGAAGACAGAGGAGAGACACGGATCGGCTGCCGGCGTCTTCGATTTGCATCGGGACGTTCTAAAATGAGGCGCGCACAGAGTTTCCCCGCGTGTCCCTGTTCGGGGGGGGGGGGGGGGGTGCTGAGCTCGCGGGAGACCAGAAAGAGACAAAGCGCTTCCTGCGGAAGGAGACAGAGACGTGCTCTCTCCCCTTTCCGTTGGCCTGGAAACCATGCTGTGTCTCGGCGAGGAGAAAGGCACGCGTTCTCTCGCGCTCTCCCGTTGCTTTCTGTGTCTCTCAGTTTACTCCTCTTGACGTTGGCCCTCGAGGCCAGCCGCGTTTCTCCTGCCGTTTCCGTCTTTTCCGAGTTTTTTTTCTCCGCACCACTTTGTCTCTCTACCCTTCAGCTCCGGGCGGAGCTTGCATGCGCATCCCGGCGCCTTCCCCTGTGTGTGGTGCGCGTCCTCTGCAGGCAAACTGGAGGCCTTCAGCAACCGGTTTCCCGCCTCGCCGAGCGCTCACCTGCTCTTCCGCTTCAATTTCAACGACTGTCTCTCTGCCCGGTCGCGTGCGCCTTCCCAAACGGCTTCTGTCTCGAGGCCGTCGCAGGCTCGCATGCATCCCTCGTCGGGAGAGGAAAGTGTCAGCGGATTGCCTCCGAAGACCGGCGTCTGGACAGGCGACAGAGAAGCCGCTCCTGTCTCTTCGTGGCATCGTGGCGACAAGTTGCGCCCAGGGTCGCCGCCTTTGCTACCGCCTTCCCGAGCTCTGTCCTCCCACGCCCGTGAGAAAAGTGCAGAGGAGGGAAACGAGGAAGGCCTTCTGGAGAGAGAAGGCGGGTGGAAGCCGCGACAGCCCTCCACGCCGAGGCAGACTGTCACGTCTGTCCTGTCTGGGATTGATGGACCTTCAACTTCCCGAAGAACTGGAGCTTTCGAGCGACCGCCTCCCTTCCCAGAGACGATTGCAACTTCGCTTCGACAAGGTGGTGCATCTGCGTCGTCGCGTGCTGGAGAAGGTCTGGGCGGTCGAGGCGTCTCTGCTTCTCCGTTTCAGGTTCCGTCTTCGGTATTTTCCACTGGTGACAGCGGGAGGAGCGCGGCGGGGCAGAGTCGCACGCGCGAGGGAGCCGACGAAGAGGAAGACGGCGGAGTGAGGGCGAGAGAGAGGTTTTCAGTGGCAGGCGGCAAGAACAGGACTCGAGATCTGGGGCATGCTTCGGACGAAGGACTGAGCGACGAAGTGGGGGAAACGTACTCTGTAGTAAGTGAGGAAGACGGCGAGGACGAAGACTTCGACGCAGCCCTGCGGTCGTTTCAAGAACGGATTCGTGGGGAAGGAACGCGCGGCGCCCGCGATAGAAAGGCTCGGAAATCTTTTTCTCAGGGCGGGGAAGAGGAGTTCGTGGCTGCATGCAGGAGCTCGGAGAGCGACTCGGAAGATTTCCACGACACCGGAGACATCGATGGGTCTGAAGAGGAGCGATCTTCCCTGGGAGACGACGCCGGCAGTGAAGACGAACCTCGACGGAGAAGAGACTCCGCGTTCTCTGAGGAGTTCTACGATGAAGACGGCAATGAGTCCCTGCTGGACGAGGAAGAAGGTGAACCGGAACCGCGAATAGCAGAAAAAGGGAGCGCACCAGAGCACCACCAGGAAGAAGGATATGCGGCAGCCTTCCTTCGAAGTCGAGACGATGTCGGGCGATGAGAAATCAAAACGGATGCGTGCGGCGGTTAAGACTGAAGAACGGCGCTGAGAACGAAAGGCGTATACAGAACGCCTGAAGGCGAGAAACAAAAAGACGAGCACGGGCGCACGCCAAAAGAACGCGCTATTTCTTCACGTGCAGGACGAGCTTTTCCAGTCAGACCACACCGAAATCCCTGTATATATGTAACTATCTTTTCACACATGTAGATGCTAATGGGGATCTTGAGGCAGGACAAAGAGCAGGCCGTCAGAGTGGTTTGGAGAGCTTAAGGAAGAGGAACGTCTTCAAATGTAGACTTTGGAGAGGCTGTGAGGCGCGACTCGGCTACCGGCCAGGTGTTGGCGACTTCCGGTGTTGTGGTTGGCGACCCTTGCGAAACAGTTTCTCAGAAAGGAACTTGGCTTCGCTTCTTACAGTCGAGCAACGCACAGAAACAAAAATACTGTTTCTACAACCCAAGCTCGTACATCCGTTGTGTGAGGCCATGAGAGCGGAAGTAGGAACGGCCCCAGACAGCCAAGAAATCCCAGAAACACTCTTGGGTGTGCGACCAGCTTTGTCGAAGGTTTCAAGAAGCGTCGTCTTTCATGAGACATAAGACTGAGTCTCGCGGCAAACCTCACGCTCGTGACGAAACTTGCCCGGTCCGTCAAGAGCGGGGATACTCTCTACTGACAACCCAATGCACGCACAGACTCTCAGTCTGCATTCCCAAAGTTTTCGCTAGTTCGGCGCCGAAATGGGTACTATCGCAGATGTGGTACGCACTAACAGAGGTCGTGACTGGTATCAATCGCGACGGCATTGCGCTTTCCGTGAAAAGTGCGACGGGGAGGCTTTATTCTGGCGAGCCATGTTTACTGGTTTTATTTCCACATTAGTCATCTTAACTATGCTGTCCTAGTAACGCAGTACTACTTGGAACCGGTACACAAAGACATTCGAGATGTAAGCCAGTTTTCACGAGGGTCAATGTTCGTGTGCGGTTGAGGTTAATTCTTAGGGATGCAAAGTGGACAACTTCTTTGTTCAGCGTCAAGCACACAGTCGTGATTTGTGTTAGGAATCGGCAGAATTAAGGTCGGGGACGGTAGAAAAGTGAGGGGAAATGTTTGTTTTCGTGCGTGTATGCCCTAGCACTGGGTAACAGAGAAGGTACAGATTGTCATCGCTGAAGGATTTCGTGCACAGTGTCCGCACGCACCACCATGGAAATGCTGTGTAGTCGCGCTTGAGACAAGCTGTTAGGCTTTTCCGCGACTGCTGTCAGTTTCCACTTGAATTTGCCCGTCACCTGCCTTCCAGTGGACGGCAAAAAGCGGGACGAATGTCATTGCGAACACTGGTAAAAGAGTGACGGTCAGACAGGCACGCCGAAACACACTTTTAGGCCACTGCCTTCCTCGGATATGTACTGCCGTGAGGACAAATGCGTTTCTGGGGGGGAGGGGGGGCTACAGTGACTACAAACCTCCTTTCTCCAGTGTCGTGTTTGGTACCTTAGCTATACTTGAAGTATTTCCGAGCAGCCGCAGAATGCTGTGGTCGTGAGAAGTCAAGGAAAGACCATCTGTGACGTTCTGGATATCGGTTCTTGATCCGTTCGAGACCGATCGCGCGGAGCTTCGGGGTCTCTCGTTAGCTATAAAAGACTATTCGAAGACAAAGGCCAACCCGTTTTTCCAGTCTCTGTTGTGTTGAATAAAAATCTAGTTCACTCCATCTCTGTCCGTGACAAAATACTTGGGTAGACTCCGAATATATCCACCCCGAAAAAAAGCTTAACATCCCTTCGTAGCGAAGTGCAACGCATTGAGCAATGTTGGCCCTCATATCCAGGCTGGTCATCAGGGAAGCTGTCGCTGCCGTTTGTGAAGAAATCGCATTTGTTTCCACGTGAATGTCCGTGCATCACGTTTGTCGCTCGGCCTCTCGTCTCCAGAGAAAGTCCTGCGCGGATAGACTACGAGGAAAAAACTTAACCAAAAAATAACGAGACAACAAGAAGTCACCTGGCCACCTCCGTCAACCGGCGAAACACCAGGAGTTATTGCGGCTGCAACTGAGCACAGTCCTTTTCCGACAAACAACACAGCTCCGCACTCATATCGGACCGTGCTCTCCCCTCCAAACATCACGTAAACGTGAAAAACGACAAAGAGCTTCGTCCGAGTCGCCGCGAGAAACGCCTTATAGGCGGTTTCTCTCTGGCTCTAGAATTTTGCCGCTGCGTATTCCCTTCACACGGCAGCACTCCAGTTTAGTACCACTGCTTCGTGGCCGGATCCCAGAAAACGTGGTTCTGAGGGTAAGTCGCCGCCGGATACTGAGGAAGCTTCGCCACCGGACAGATGGGGTTTGATTTCGCAACGTACTCCGAACGGTACATCGAAGTCGCTTCGAAAGGCAACGCAGGAGGCAAGTGAACTTCGGCAGCCTTAGCGACCGGGGGGAGAGGCTTCGGCCCGAACTCATCACGGTACTGCGTCGATCCTTCGAAAGGCAGTGAGGGAGGCAGCTTCACTTCAGAGGCCTGCACTGGCGGTGGCAGAGGCTTCGCAACGTATTCACTCCTGGAAAAACATGCAAAACATGCGGGGCACCCTTGATGTAGTTTTGTGAAAAACACACGGAACGGAAATGCAGAGATGCCCGCAGGCACGTGTCACTCTCGTTGAATTCTACCCTCTCGTGAGACACCGAATGAGCAAAACGATTCGCTTCTTCTGGCCGAAAAACTCGTGGCTTGGTCCTGTTGTTTCGCCAGTGTTGAAGCAAAATGCTTGCGCAAATCCACAAAAAGACACAACATGAAAACGCGGTGTCATCGGCATCCTGGCAGTTTTTGGTAGGTGTTGCCACAAAACCGGTTGAAGCACGGGTAGGGGAGCGTACCTGTAGCAGGACTGAGCTTCAAACGGCAACGACTGAGGAAGTTTCACTTCCGAAGGCTTCGGCACTTGGGGCAGCGGCTTCGGTCGGTAGTCCGCTCTGTAAGCGGACTCGCCCTCAAAGGGGAGTGGAGGCGGAAGCTTAGCCTCAGCGAACTTTACCGGCGGCGGCAGAGGCTTGGCGACGAACTCGGTGCGGTAGCTGCTCTCCGCTTCGAAAGGAAGCGTGGGAGGAAGCGTCACCTGCGTTGCTGCAGTGCTGAGGAAACAAAAGAAAGGCATTCAAAACGTGCTGTCCTGGATTTTTTTCCCGTGACAGCTGCAGTGACCCAAGTCTGCGCACGAGGAAACCAACAACGGCGAAAAGGCGCTCATGTGCACGCCTTCGCGAACCGAAACGTCGGAAAAGCCTTCAACGAAACGAACCGATATCATACAAAGAAAGGCTCCGATGAATGGCGCCTACTTCGTCACTCTGACATTCGAACGTATTTAGTGTCGAGACCGTCGCTCTGAGTCGCGGACGCTATCAGAAACCAGTGACCTGCTCGCGTAACCCCAGCTAAAATATGTCCTATCGGGGTCAAGGAATCTGCTGAGGCGTGTGACTTACGCGGGTGGCAGCGGTTTCGGCCCGAACTCCTGACGGTACTGAGTGTTACCCACGAATGGCAGAGGCGCTCTCGAGGGGATGCACTTGTGCATTCCGCAGGTGCAAAGCTCTTCGACACAGTATCCGGGCTGTCTCGAGGGCGAGTGGCATCTGTGTGCCTCGTCGAGATCGGAAAGGTGGAGCCTCCGGGCGGGCACATCTCCTGCAGCAACAGGATGTAATGGCCGTTCAACTACGGTGCGTTCGCGTCCCCTCTGGATTGTTTGTCCGACGCTTGCTGCGCTGTCGTACTTCTGGGCTTCCTGTTTAGCAAACTGCTCGGAACCGTAAGCACCGTCCTTCTGTGTGTCGTGACCTTTGCAGCAAGACGAGTAGTCAGGATCCATCAGCTCGGCTTTCGTCGGCATATATTTCTGGGGCTTCTGTGGGTAGCCGTAGTCGGAGCCATCCTGAGACGGCAGCTTCTGCGGTCCCTTTGAGTTTCTTCCTGTCATTTTCGTCGTCTGTGAAAACGTGCAACCCGCAAATCGCCGTGCTTGGGTGAGGGATCCAACAACGACAGGACGCAATGCGTACCCGAAACAGCGCCTCAGTTCACGTTTGCAACTTTCGAAGAGAACGAAAGGAAACCGCGCCTAAAACTTGAAAGAGAGGACGATCCGCCAAACGCGGAAACACCGGGTTCGTGCCGAGTTGTGTGGCGGCTAGCCGGCGACTTCCACAGCGTGCAGCTCAGCTCTCGAGTTTCCCGAGAAGGAATGCTGACGACGCTGGCCTTAGAAAACGCTTCGCACAAAGAGTACGGCGAAGAACAAACACGAGAAGGCGAGCCCAGAGACTCAAAAATTATAAAAAACGCAGAACAGACGAGTAAGTGCACAGACCGCAGGTTTACCGAAGCAGCAAACACACAATCGACGAACAGCGGTTCGCGGGGCAGCGCTCCGCTCCATTGCGAAGCAGGCCGTTCTGCGCAAGACACTGTCCGTTGAAAGTGAGCAAAGACCCGGCGCCCTAGCACCAGTCCGAACTAGAAACTCGAGCAAGTCTAGCGAGAGCCGTTAGCCGCCTACCAAAGCTGGCACGAGTGGACCAGGAGACAAATGCCCGTTGCCATGAAATGCATAGAGAAGCGCTAGTGACTGCGTTGAACGGGGACGGGGAGTCAAGTGCGAGTGTAGCAGATGCGTCAAATGCTGCATATCGCTTGATTTCTGCGCTTTCATTCCTTTTCACAGTGCTTTGCAACGGCGCCACAGAGGCGCGAGGCAGCTGACTTTCATATGGGCACCAAAATTGAAACAAACGGGATTCCTTGCTATTTTGCGGGGCTTGTGACAAAGATGCATCTGTCCCAAAGTTTCGCGGGCGCATCGATGTGTGCAAAAATAACGGAAGGGAATGGCAGTCCGTGAATTCACACAAAAGTTTTTGCCAAGACCTATGTCTTCCTTTTAGCGGCAAACAATGCTTGTGAAGAAGGAAGGAAGGCGTCGATGTTGCGGCACTGGGCACCATGGGACCAGAGGCGGTGACATACCGTTTTTCTTGGTCCCATCGTCTGAGCTGACGCCAATCGGGATTCCCCGAACAGACATTACCAGTATGTCCTGGTCTGAAAACTCCAAAACAGTAAATCCTGAGGGGGGAGCGTCAACGACAGAAAACGCGTTTGACGACTACTATTGACCTCGTCGCCTAGCATTTCTCGTGACTTTGAAAGTTCTCCAATTGTAAAGGCAACGGTTGGTGACGGTGACATCGAAAAACGGTAAAACCGAGCTGAAATCACGATGACTCTTCTATGTACGTGGCACCGGGAAACAAGGAAGGTGACAGGGTAGGAATAGGACATGTGTGCGGATGAGCTCGTCAGTCGAAGTCATGCTGGTATTTTTCTCCATTTGTCGAAAATAGGGTTTTACCACGGGTCATGTATTGTTAGCAGTGTCCATGCGTTTAGGTAATTTGTAAAGTATTTCGCAGCTTCACAATTTAGTCATACACCTGAAATCCAGAAACGACGCACTATCCGAAACGCCGCACCGCAGAGCGCAAACTCCAACATGACTACAGCTACGAAAGGATTGAAAAAACTTCTGACTTATTCCACTGAGTCATAAGACAAGATCCTTGCTCTGGCTCTACCCGGAAACAACATCATTGAAATTGTTAGACTATGGCGTTCGTCCCGAAAATTCCAGTCTTACGTGCATAGTTGGGTGAGCAGGAACAGCACATGTTCTCGGATTATGATTAAACCGGTGGTCCAAGTCGTATGGATACTGAACTGCGTTTGCGTATCAGGGAGAGTTGTATCTCTACTGCTTGGCCAATGAATTGTGCAGTGGAAACGCATGGGCCACACGCTCGGGTTCCCCTTGACTGCGTTTGTTCCTTCGCTGCTTGGCTGATGAAAGAATTAGAGGCAATTGAGTTTCACGATGTCAAATGGCAATGCATCGCAAAGATAGGGCACACACTGAGTCTGTTGGTTCTATCCGGGTGTCGTATAGACGGGATTGGAGTCGACACACATGGACCGTCACCCTTATCCGCAACACGGCTTCACAACCCATCTGCAAGCAGACTCCTTCCACATCGATCCATGGAGGCGCTTGTCGTGCGCGTGTCGAGATGGCAGCAACGCTAGGAAGCTCGCAGTGACCACCTGGTTTAATCACGAATCGTGCTTCCTGCTTAGTTCGTCAATGACAGCCGAAGGGGAAGTCTTTGGAACAACCGAACACCCCCGCTTCAGTGGGTATCAACCTCTTGCCGCCCTCAACATAGACCTGAATGCCACCTTGCACTGCTAGTGGATTGCACGCGTTATGCCCATTTAGTTAAAGACAGCAGTACGGCCTCTTTCCGTGGCGTGCAACAACCGAAACGCTACAGCGGTTAGTTCTGCTCAATATCTCTCAGTCTGATCATGGGGCCCCGCACAGGCGTATACATATATAAGATCACACATGCCCGCGTGATCGGGGGTGATTCAATATTGACAGAGGACTCCGCTTCAGGTTGTTTGTATGGAGAATCCATGAGCGTGACTACAATCTTGACAAAACAACTGGGTGAATGAGCCTGTGTTCATCTAACCTTTTCTGCTACTTCTGGAGTCTTGCTCAACATACAGGAGCTTTCTGTTCGCATCCGAACGCAGAGACGTTTCACTGGTCCTTCTGGCCGATATATCTGAGCGAGGAGATCCATCAGTGCAAGTAACCACGACTATGTCGGAGTGTAGGGATGCCAATGCAGCTATGGAAGTTCTCTAGCGCCAGCAGATGCCCCAAGTTGGTGGCCCGCGGTTGGAAACGGTCAGCCTTGGATTTGGTGCACCGGTTGGACGAGGGTTCAGTATGAAGAGTGACAATAAACGATTGTACTCTGCAGCTGTCAACAACACTCGACAAAGAGCATATGCGAAGATTTCGTATCGTGTCCTTGCGGAAGATCCTTCCTCTCTTCATTCAAATCGCAACAGCTATCACACTGTCTAGTCCTACCAGGGACATTGCTCAGGAAGCACTCAGCACGAACAGTTCGCGTACATATGTATATATACATTAGGTACACATTCACGAGTACACGATTTCCATCACTCTGAAGTTTGGCCTTTACAGAACTGCTGGTGTCACGGTACCAGCTATCCCTAACTCCCTAACGACAGCGGGCCACAGGCTTATGCTTCCGGTTGCCTGGGTTCCTAGATAACACTAAGTCGGTCTCCTGTAGAGTTACTGAAGCGTGAAGGAGTCCAATAAACAAGTCAGCAGACATTTACACTTATATACGTGCATGTGGTGTCCAACAATGTACATGGAATTTCACCTCCAGGGACCGGTTCACGTATCCCACGTAATGGTGTGTAGTAGAAATGCCCATACTCGCTTTGGGGACGACAGCAACTGCAAATTACACCCACTTTGTGACGCCACAACTCTGTGGTAGCTTTTCCTTCCCCAAAGCCAGACGAACAGTTGCGGAAATACGACGGACTCTGTCAAGTTATCTGGAGGCGCAACTGGGACAGAAGTGCAAGCATGCGGAATTACTCTGCGCAGTGTCTCGAGTTAATTTCGGTGCGGGTGCATCGCGTGCGCATCTTACACCCTGACAGAGTTCTTCCCGCTTTGCGGGCTCGGTCAGAAAATAATAACTTCTAGTCTCTGCGATCTTCAACTCTCTTACTGTGCCTCCAATTCAGCACAAGTTTGCGTCAACTTCTCACAAAATGGTGAGTTTCAAAAGCAGGAAGGGAATGGTCCCGTCTTATTCGCGACAGAGCCGTGTGTGCTCTTGTCGCCCCGAGCGGCCCCACATTTTATCCAAGGTGTCATAGTGAGATAAATGGCCAGTTTCTACCTTCCTGTTTTCTTTCTTAAGCTTGGAACTGCAAAGTTTTCCGTCCTCTTCCAGGACAGCCTTCTCCTTTTCCGTCTTCGGAGCTTTGATAGGAAACGCCACCCCGACCGGCGCTCATACGTTTAGCCGCGCGCGCCTGAAGATTGAACTGCAGCAGTGTCTTTTTTCTACAGTTTTGCAGCCATTTGCACATGATCCCTTTCTGACTCCCCGGCGAACCGCGAGTCCTCGACCCGCAGAAATCAAATACTTCTGATGCCGCTGTTGAACGCTGTATAGCTCAAACCGTAAATCGTCTGTCAAGGGGACGGGACGAAGTCCGGGACGGGGCTATGTTGGCTTACTCTGACGAGTAGAGTGTGTCTTTGAACCCGCCCGTTACTGTTATCTCCAAGACTTGTCCTCTGCTTCTCCTGAACACATGGGCAGCGGGCGCGAAGACGACGTTTTCTTGGTTTCAGTCGTGCCCCGATATCTGGAGCAACGCTCGTCTGCTGTGACGAAATCGACAGCCCACATTTCCACTAAAAACTTCCGTTGACAGCCACTCACAAAGTCGGCCATCCACTCCCTCCCGTTTTTCGGGAGTCTCCGAAGTCTCCCGGTCTTGTGAGCAAAAAGGAAATTTTCTGCTCGGGCTCTGCATGCGTTTTTGCAGGCCGCCAACGCCGCTTCAAAGTTTATTCCCCTCCTGGATCGGGTTCTCGTGCAGAAGATCGCGGTGCCGACAAAGACGAAGAGCGGTCTCTTCCTTCCTGACTCGGCGCAGAAGAACATCAGCGCGCACATGGCCAAGGTTCTGGCTGTGGGCAAAGGCCGCCCTAACATGAAAACTGGCGAGTTTATCCCACCGTGCGTTCAGGTAAGGAACCGTATTCTCTGCGGAAAGATGCAACTCAGGCTCTCTCCACCGGGGAACGTCAGCCGCAAGTTCGTGTCTGATACAGAAAGCCCATTCAAATATGTGTCCCCCCATCTGCCTGTGCCTCCACGACGTTCGGGGAAAGCGGTCCCTTCTTCCAGCTGTCCCCTTAGCAAAGAGTCTTCCGACCTGATTTTGCCCTGGTTCACCAAAAGACGGCTTGTTTTTGCGGCGCGAGTTTGAGTCGAATGGACCACAGACGGTGACGCTCGGGCTTTTCCAGGTCCACGAGAGGCGGTAGACTCACCGCACAGATTAGGGAACCAGGGGTGGATCGTCACTCAGTCCCTTGTGGCCGAGCTACCGTGTCAGTTTTGTTTCCTTCCTGGTGTGGGTATCCAGAAGCCTTCTTGGGGGCCAGCACATTCGGTACGCGATTCCGTTCTGTTGCGCGCGAGCTCAGAAGCGGCACCAACGGGGCAACTGGGAAGTACAGATAAGCATAAATCTGGACCGGCTTCTCCGTTGCCTGTATCTTGCTCTGACTCGCCTCGCGCTGTTGACTGGAATCTGGGATCCTACGTGAGCACTGAGGTGCTAATTTTCTGACACTTTCGTGCGCGCTCTTTTCCGCGTTTGCGTGTGGATTGCAGGTAGGGCAGACTGTTGTGGTCCCCGAGTACGGCGGTATGAAAGTAGTTATTGACGAGCAGGAGATGCAAGTCTTCCGATCCGATGACCTCATTGCCATTGTCCAAGAGTAGAAGCGGAATACTCCTTAGACCTGCCGCGGTCTGTCACAGTGTTTTCATTTCTCAAGTTCAGTTGACCGGCAGCCGGGGCTCCGCTGGGCTCAAAAGTCGTTTTCCTTACGCTCTATGGAAAATCTTAGGAGCACTTTCTGAAGGGCGTCCCCTCTTTCCATTGTCTCTTGCTCTGGCTTAGTCTCTCTGACTGCTTCGTGGGATGTAATTGACGTCCACTAAATCCGCTAAAAACTCGTGCTCTCTGCACATCACAAAGCAGTATACATGGAGGGGAGAGGGGTTCAGCGGGTGGCGTCAACAGCTGGCCCACATGAATGAACGACTGCCGACTGGTGAATTTATTGTACCCGAAACAACACTTCGACCAGTGATAAGTCTTTGATTATAGTTTGAGATCCTTACGCTTTCTGGGGTGCGGGTGCACCCGCAGTCGTCCGATTCCGTCGACTGCGTCTCTCCTGTCAGTGTTTAGCCTAGGACTCCGCAGACTGAAGCGCGGTCTTTCCAGAGCGTGTCACAGCTACATTACCACGAAACAAGTCAGCGTGGCCGGCACGTATTCCGACACTGGTGTATGCTCAGTATCGACCGCTTGAGAACCCCATTTCCAAAGACCCGTTCCCTCGTCTTTGGTGTTGTACTGTCGACAGCGTTTGCACGCTGGGGAGATGCCCGACACCTTCACTGCTGCCAAAAGCAGAGAGCCCCGTACTCGGGATGAACAGACCATCTCTCGGATTTTGCCCATTTGCTAGCAGTAAGGGAACCGCCGCTTTCCAGATCTGCCAGGGGTCCCCATACACAACAGCACACTGCCACTCTGTCTACAGCGTTACGCTGCATTTTCCTCGAAAAACTCTTCGGCAAACTCGCACGGTGCCTGGCCAAGAGGCTCGTACCCTAACGGTCACACGTTGATGACGTATACAGATTTCCTAACCCAACTTGTGTGTAAACGGGGTGATACGGAGTTCTCATTGCCTGCCTTCATGAAATGCCACGATTTTCCCACACGACCGTATGCATCTGCACATCCGTATGCTTCTGAGCATTTGCATGCATTCCTTCATCCTTCTTCCGAGGCATTGCAGGCAGTCGCCATCTGCTTTCGTATGCAATACACTTGGAGGGAGAGCGTCACGTGCCTCGGCAACGACGCAGCCGCTAAGCGCGCTAGTGAATGCTGCGTAGTGCAGCTCATGGGATCTGGAGGTGCCCATCCAAACTTTTTTATTGGGAGCGTGGAGTGCTCTGTGCCGGGAAGAGAACGTGATTGGAATATTGAATTCCGCGGTAAGCCCGTTCGTGTTTGCATGTAAAGGCTCATGTCGCTTGTATACCAGAGAGGTGGTTTGTAAGGCACGCTTGGGCTACTGTTTGTGTCCCCCCTGGAGAGAGCGAAGAGTGGAGCTTACAGTGGAGACCCTCAGGAGCAAAAGTGGGGAACGAAAGAAAGGGTTCCTCACATTTTTCTCCTGTCCCTTGTACCGTCGGGCTGCTTTCACACATAAAGATTCCGACTTGCTACATGCATTGCAACCCTAACTTCCTTCGCACCAAAGCAGGCATCTCTTCACAGACGCGCACCCTTGGATCGTCCTTCTTCGTTGCCTGCTGGACAAAGCTGAGACCCAGGAACCCGTCAAACGCGCAAAAGTTCGCTTGCATGATTCCTCTCGGCGACTGCCAATGTCCAGACAACATCTTCTAACTCCCTCAGTTGCTGTTCATCTTGTTCCTGTGTCGTGGTCCAGTTGTCACTGGCTTTCAAACGATTCCCAGCCTCAGGGCGCAGCCGGTTCCCCTCGTTCACACGCGTGCTACCGGGCGGATACCACCCATGCGACTGCCCTTCTGTCTTTGCCCGTGAAGCACTGCCAGAGTAAGGAATGTCGTCCGGAGACTGGGCGTAGACCGTTTGAGAGACGCTCCACGGCTTCCCCCGTCCTCTGCGAACCACTTCGACGTCTAGATGCAATAGGTGCGGGGCGTTGTCCAGAAAACCCACATTCTCGTGTGCGCCAGTCTGCCGTGCGTCGCGCACGACCGAGAGCTGCGACTGAGAACCAGACGCTCCTGGCTGCGGGTCTCTCCTCTGCCCCAGGAATCCACTTTCGACTTGATGGGTTTCGATGAGCTCGAGAAGGCGGAGCTGCTCAGCCAATTCTCGTTGCTGCCGTTCCAGAACTTTATACAGATCTTCTGGTTGTCCCTCCTCTGTGCTCGGATGCTCTGTCTTGGTGCGTGCGGCCACAGGTGCACGATGACGCACTGTAGTCGCGTGTTCACTGCGGGGACTCGGAGCGAGAATCGAAGATGGTAGCGCCACTGTGATGCCGCTGTCATGTTGCTTTCGTCCATTGCTCTCCGCCTCGGTTTTTGACGCCTCAGCTGACCCCACAGAACCCTCCTCCCTGCTCCGCGTTTCGCCAACGCTGCAGCAAACCTGCCCCGCTGGAGGTACACCCGCGCGCCGTGGCCCGAGCTCCTGACACGGGAGAAACATAGACCCCGGAGACACACTGCTCCGTGTGCTCTCCCACTGAGCGTGGCTCTGCGGTCGCGTATGGAGACTCGGAGGCGTCTGAGCTGGACTCCCCAAACGCCCGAGAGACTGCTCGGCCTCTCGCTGAGTCCGAGATTCTCCCACCCCACAGGTGTTCCCGGCCTGGTTACCGGAGGGATCTCGCTGTTGGTGCACATGAAAGGGACGCGCCTCAGTCTGTCTTCGCTCCTCTACGTGGCCAGACCTGCACGAAAGGCTTCCTCGCCGGACAGGAGTCGCTGTCCCAGGCGATTCCAACGCAGTGGCTGCGGGTCGGAGGAACACTCGATGCCGGACAACGGGAGCGCCTTGCCTCTGCCCGCTTCCGTGCACTGCATCTGCATGCGGGCCATCACAAAGGCTCGATCGTCTGCCTCCTGTGCATGGAGGAGTGCATGCAACAGAGACAGTGGGTCGTGTGGCAAGACTATCTGCTCCTGGACAACCCATCCGACGTTCTTGATCCGCATGGAGGCAGGGGGACCGCTCTAGACCACTCGAGTCCAGAAGCGGCTGACAGCTCCCACAGGCGCTGTACGAGCTACAAGCGCAACCCTGATCCACTGAGCACCTGCCGCCAACGGCATCGGGAGAAGCAAAAGAGCCAGCACGCGACGCCGGGGACGGTGCGCAGGATGGACAAGACGGACACGAGGGTCGGGCACCAGACTCGCGAGACGCGTCGCCTGCGGCGCCCCGAGCCCTCGCGGTCGGGCCAAAAGAAGAGGAGTGACTTGGCTGTGCCGGCCGACGCGTCTCCGACACCCCGGCAAAAGGACTGTGTCTGTTCCCGTGACAGCACGCCCTGTCGCCACTCGAGGCCGTTCTTGCGGGGACAGCGGACGCGTTGGAACAGCAGGACCACGCGGACGAGGACGAAGAAACGTTCGGGGCTCCGACACATTCTCTCCCTCCCGTTCCGAGACAGTGACAAGAGATTTTTGACAACTCGGCGGGAGAGCTGCCGGCGATGGCGCAGTGCTCTCTACAGCGTTCATACGGTCGCGGATCTGAATCATGCACGAGCATTCCGTGCAGAGACCGGGAAAAACGATTCAGTGTTCCGACTGGCGTCGGAGACGACGCAACGCTCACCGTCGCGCGAGAGGAGCTGCACGTGGGAAGGACCGCAGCTGCGGCGTGAGCACACTCTTCCAAACAGCCTTCGGTGCCCCGTAGCGCCACACGTGCTGGGGGAGAAAAAGCGTCTCCGGGAGATCGTCCGAGGTGAGAGCCCCATTTAGCTCTGGCGCAGGCTTCACAGGCGGGCTCTGCCTGCTCGGCAGCGCTGCTTCCGCGGGCGGGGAAGTTCAGGTCCGTTCGTTGGCTTTCGTCGGGGAACAGAGGCCTGTCGGAAAGGCGGCGGGGCTGTGTCTCCGCTGCGGCGACGGGAGACCGGAAGCGAACGCTGCTGCCTGTGCGAGCAAACCGGACTCTGCCCTCACCTGCGACGCTTCGAAAAGACCAGCTGGACGCGCTCCCCATCCCTTTGGTCTCTCTTCCGCGCGATCTTTGTGGGGGGCCGTCCACCCTCACGTTTTCGGACAGCGCGGACGCCCACGTGTCTGCCTCGAGCTCAGCGCCTGGCGATCCCTCTGGAGCCGCCCGTGAAACACCGCGGTCTTGGCTGGGTTCCTTTTCCGACCGCCTCGCGTCTCCGGAGCGCCTCCCTGGAGCTTGCCGCGCCGCGAGGTACCGCGCTGCGACTGCAGCCGCGCCGGCGACAGGGCCACAGTGCCGCGCTGCCGCTTGGACGAGAACTCGCGAAGCCTCGTCATTGGAGATGCAGAGGTAACGCAGGAGGAGACGTTGCTGTTTTGTGGTCAGCAGAGGAACGCGCGGGGTAGTGTGTCCCTCTGCGTCTTTCTCTCTCTCCGCAGTCTTGCGAGAAAGCGGAAGATTCGCCGCCGCGCCGCCGGACCTTGACTTCTTCCGCGGCTCCACCGACGCGTCGTCCTCGCTGCTTTCTGACCCGTCGCTCGCATCCCTTTGTTCGTGACTCGCCCTGCCCGGAGAGCGGCGTTCGCGAAGCGATGGCGACAGTGAGGCGGAATGCTCCTCTCGCAGGGAAGCTGTAGCTACACTGGATCGCGTGGGGCCTCGCCGCGATGTCTCGCCGGCTCTTTGGAAGGAGTGCGCCGGAGCGCCTACGGCCTCTTCACGCTTTCCTTCCTGATGAAGCACGGCTTGAGAGGATTGAGAGCGACAGCGCAAACTGCGTCGCTCAACAGTCGACGCCGCCACGGCGAACCGGAGAGCCGTCTCGGGCGACACCCGCGAAGGAAGCCGAGGGGAAAAAACTTGTGCACTGTTGGCCATTTGCATGCAGTTTCCCAGCTGGACAGTGCGCCCACCGAATTTCTCGGAAGTCGAAGGGACCGACCAGGAAAGCGATACCTCGCTTCGCTGCTCGAGGCCATCCCTCCGTTTCGACGCGCGGGACGCCCGCGCCGGAAGATGTCTCGGCACTGGAAACGGCTGCAAGACGCCCAGGCTTCTCTGCCGGCGGACAGCTCAGCAAGTCGTCGTGCAACCGGATCTTGAGAAAAGCCGCGCCAACCCACGAATGCGAAGAACTGAGAAGTGTCGCCCTGAGAGACCCCCTGGCCAGAGGAGCATTGATCGGCGGAGGCTTCTGAGGATGTCTTCCGTTTCTGAGGATGTCTTCCGTTGCTGTGTCACACAAGTTTGCGCCAGGAGGGCGCCGGCGCCGTACCCGAATCCCTGGCGCACGAACCAAGTGTTTCTGTGGCGAAAACCCGGTGAACTTGACAGGATTCCGACACGGTTAGAAGCCTGCGATGCGGAAGAAGACTGGCAATCTGCCACACACACAGCCTGCAGTCGCGCACGTCGATAGAGTGCGCTAAGAGCCGCGTTCGAGGCTAAAAGCGCGGGAAGAAACACTGACGAAACCGAGAAGAAGGCGCAGCGCCAAATAACTTCAGAACAACAGCCCGGCAAAAGCCTGCTGTTGGGAAAACGCCGTCCGCTCTCTCCTCTGACAAAGTTTTTTTGATGCCGCGAGAACCGAAAGGACATGTCTTCGTTCAAAGCACGGTGACACATCCACCTATGTACAACTGGGAAAGACGGAGAAAAAAGGACGGGAAAATTGAAAAGCTGCTGATGTCTTGAAAATGCGATTCATGCATGCAGGGAGATGGGAGGTGAGTGACCCGGGATATAGCGGATACGGTCAGTCACACTACACAGGGTGACAATTCAAAAACAGCTAATGAGAGAGAAAAAACACGAAACAGTGTAGTGTAAGGTAGTCTCTTTTGAGTTTTTCTTCGCAACTTTACCTCCACAGTCCGAGCTGGCGAGCAACCGTCGGAACTATCCACGACACGGCACCCCTGCGTTTTAGCCGCGCAGAAAGCCAAGGTTCGACAGGCCTTGCACTTCCTTCGGTGTGCTGCCTCTGATCAGACTCTTTGTTTTGCGCCGCAAACTTTCTAGTTTGTACATGCTAGTCTGGCGGCCAGTGCATGGTTAGACTGGTTCGTTCTCTCCAGCGGCGTCCAGCAAAGACGGAGCGATTTGTTTATGTGCAAGGTTTCCCTTGCACATAAACATCAGTGGTGTGGTCATCATTCGAAGAGGCAGCGACAAACAAAAAGTTGGTAAAACAGGTAGACACTCCTTCCACGGGGTGCGGACGGCAAACGCATCATGAAATAACTCGCGTTCGCAACAGAGATCAGCATCCCCAAGGACACAAGACGACAGGCGCACGGTCGCCAAGTCGGAAACCGAAGCGGCGTCGAGCGCCTGCTAGCCTTGAAACCCAAACGAGAAGCATTCCCTTTTCCCGTATTGATGGGGTGTTCCACGCGATTATGTGAGCATGGTGTGTAGAGTATGAGCTACAAAAACGACGCCGGGATGGCACGGGCGCGCCTCGATTTTTCACTCTCGTTATCGAGCTCGGTGGCAACGCAAGATATCGCACACCGGACAGCATCACCCGCATGTGCACATGGCTAGGTGTAAGAGACAAAAGGCTCCGCCACAGGAGTCCGTCATGGTGTTGTCCAATCAACACGGAGATGTGACTGTAGAGAGTACATGGAGCTACCGCAGACCTTTGGATTTGCGGCGTTCAGTCGGACACACCAGACAGGGGCTGCGCCCTCCACATGTCCCATCGAAAGCAACACCACACGTCTGCTTGATACCCATAAACGGGCTTTTCTGCATATGCGTCATTGCGGTGCTGCGGAGAGAGCGTAAAGATGCTTGCGACAGGCAGAGCCTGCGCAGTTCTCTCTTCCTGTGACTCCTTGAGACCGGCAAAACGGCCGGATCGACAGCACTGGAACTCGTCCCTACGGCTCTGCCTGGAACACCATCACATTTTTCTGCTACGTTGCTGTTGAAACCTAGCAGTACGGCTACCCTCCAGGAGGTTTCAACCGTTTTTGCACACGTGCGCTGCGATGATGTGACAAACCCAAAGTGGCTGTAAGGGATGGGCATACCTTTCCACTTTCCATCGCGGGGCGTCAGCCTCCAATCACCCCTGTTGCTTGTTTTTACAACGACGCTAGAGTGGAAGCCGGTACAGATTCCTCGAGCAACCGACCCAGCTAGAGAACGAAATCCCTCGAGAATGCCAAGGTCAGCCACTAGTGAACAGGCTATCGCCCCCACTACGCTGCTGCCGCGACTGGACTAGGAAAAAAAGCAACGACGGGATGGTCGAAGCCGCGTTCCAGGCTAGCCGATTCGAGAAGCAACTCATGACTCAGAGAGCTCCGCTGGTGCCGGACCGTTTCTCGGTTTTTTCAGAAAACACAAAAAAGGCAGGAAAAACGATACGAACCGAGCAACAAAAGCGACGTGCAGATGTGGTGAGATGTCGGTAGGTGTAGAGTCGTGGTATTTTCCTCTGGGGTCAAAGACAACGTTTTCGGTTAGAATGTTCGAATACGAAAAAAGCAGCAAAGAAAAAACAGTGAACAGCAAAACGAGAAGACTCCTTTGCCCTAGTGAAAGCGGATGGGTTTTCGGTACTGATCTTCCAGCGCAGGAATGTACTGTTTCTTCCACCTAATCGGCCCCGGCAAGTCCGAATACTTTCGTTCGTACCTCCAGTCCGGCGCAAGCAGCTGCGTCGTCTCTGCATCGACAAGCAAGCGGGAAAGACCACAGAGCGAAAAGCACTGGAGTCACACACTGTCCGTGCGCGCACAGCCGTGAATCCACGCAGCTTCACTGAACACGCGTGCCGTCAGTTCCTTCGACGCCCCCGTCTCTCTTTGGGGCGCAAACTGTTTGATGCGGCACTGACGCCTTTTTCTCGGATGGTTGGGAACCTTCTGAAGGAACCGTTCGCATCTAAAGCCTTGCGAGAGCACACTCGGCGTGCAACCCGTCCCACAGCCGCCTGCGAACCTGTGGCCGTACATGCTGTGCACTCTAGCTGACCTTTCCGCAACGGATGCAACTGAATGAGGAGATCTTCGTGGTCGGCGCGGTACCGATCAAGCGTTGCTTGCCAGGCTTCTCTCTGAAGAGACTGCGCAGGCTCCATTCGCCGGATGCGATGTTCCAACTGAAGCATCTTTTCTTCCAGCTGGTACCGGCGGGTTTCCAGTACCTCCCGTTTCTGCTGCTTGGCCAGAATGTCTTTCGCCCGCAGACACTGTTGCTGGATTTCGCGCTTCGTCAGAACGATGAGGATTCGCCGCATCGTCCGGCGCACCTGCAGCGTCAGGCACGGAGAAGGACGTGCACTGGGATTTTTGAAAAGTCGTGTCCAGAAGACACCTGCGCATCTCTGTTTCTCTTCGCGGCGGCCGATAGACTCACCTTTTGCAGACGCTCTGGCTGCTTCATTTCCTGCTTGTGCTGGCGAGCCGCCCACTTTTCGCCCATTAACAGATTCTTCTCCTTCAAGCAGATGTACCAAAGTTTATGGAGGTCTTCGAAAGACTTCATGCGCAGCAAACACGCGGGCCATGCGTCTCCGGCAACAGCGTTCGCCTCCTTCTGCTTCGCGCCGATTGCTGGATCCAGATAACTTCCTGAGAGGAAACCGCACAACGTCCCACATTTATCGCCGACATGCCATCACGCATTCTCTCAAGGATTCACCCGGACTCCCTGAATCTTTACCGTCGGCGACCGACGCACACGCGTTCAAAACAGGCGAAACTGCTCAAACCCGGCCGCGTTCCCGAGTCCGTTCCCGAGTTTGTTCTGCTGAACGCCCCCGTCAACGCAGTGTGCTCAGCTGGCGACATGCGCCGTAGGCGAGACAGAAAACGGATCGCGCGGGGGCCACTCTTGTCAGAGAGTCGAAGCGAGAGAAGAGGACGACGGCGCACCGTCGGCGAAAAGAGGCGTGACGCTGACTGAACCCGTGGGGAGGAGCAAACCGCTCTCAGAGGGAAAACGAGTGACGGAATGAACCAGCAAAAGCAGAGTCGGATGCGCAGGAGAGTTGTCAGGGCCATCTCACCCTTCCAGAGCTCGTCAACTCCTCTGCGCGGCAAATGCAGAGCGGCCGTCGCGCCGGCGCCCCGAAACGCCCTGGCAACCACGTTCATCCTCTGGAGTTGGTGTCGGGCGGGTGAGAACGAATCTGCGTTCTGAAAGAAGCTGTTCCACAGCCTGTGGTGTTCGGCCTCCTCTCGGGTATCCCTGGAGCTCTACTGCAAGCTCAAGGCGCGCATCGTGACAGGGGAGACTGATGGCGAGAGAGGCATGGTCTGGTGGCGCAGCCGTGCCGTTGGGGGCCAGTCCAACAGAAAGCGGATGGAAACCAGGGAGAGAGATGGATTCAGACACGTTCCAGTTGAGCACAGAAAAATGCCGACGTTTCAAGTGGATTCAGTCATTGGCGCGATCAAACGCTTGGGGACTGCGTTCAACCGAAGCGACCCGCGACCGTGACGTTTGACCGCGCACAGCGGCTTCTTCGCACAGCCGCCTTAGAAGAAAGCGTCCTGCGGATTTGTGTGAGTACAAACTTTACAGGCTGAACCGGGAAAAAAGTGGTGAATCCACCTCGTGCATTGAAAAACGCGTTCTTCACCCCACAGACACGGCAACTGTCCAGGGGAACGCGGGCGCCTCTCTTCTCCGCCCGGCTCCGTTCACATGCGGAAACGATGATGAGAGGCGAACGAAAGCCTTTGCGGAAACCTCCAAAACGGCAGATCTCGCATCAGAAACCTTTCAAGGAGGTTTGAGCGCCCCCCGTCGGCGGCGTGAACTCTGGAAGAGACGAATTTCGAGGCTCGGTGTGCGCTCTCCGAGCGTCGCTCTGTATACCACTTCGATTGTGAAGAGGGCTGCGAGAGACGCATGCCCGCAGTTTTTTCGCCGGGGTTTACACGAGAGGTCCGGCCAGAGCACGCCGCTCTCCCTATGCGTTAGGCTCGATCTGAGGAACTTTCTTATTCCACGTTTGTGTCGCTTTGCAGGCTGACGGCGCGCACGTTCTTTATCTCCTGTGACTGGGTGAAAATCCCTGTTTCTTCCGTCTCGCGGTGTCTTCTTCCCTTGCGAGCCGCGGAGCGCGGCCTTCGCTAGTCGATCGCTCCTGGAGCCTCACGTTCCCCCTTTGGGTGAAAAGGACGCGTGAAAGCAGCCGATATTTTGCGAGTCAATTTAGCTGGTGTGTCTGCCGATTTTCTGTCGGGCGCGCCTCCTTCGACGAGGGGAAATGTGGCCGAACCCGCGAGGCGTGGGGAGCTCGTGCCGGCTCAGTGGCGGTCGTCCAGCAGGTTCTCGCGATACCTGAAGACAACACCCCGTGTCCAAACTGTTGTCGATGTGTCGAATTCCTCCTCAGAGCAACCACTTTCCCGAGGGAAACAGGGACAGCTAACCGGGAACGCAGAGTCGGGTACAAAGCTGAAAGCTCCAAACGACGGGTTCCCGTAGTCTCGTGTCCTTGCACTCCACATTTGGGAGCGTCTTCCTCCCTGGGGGGGATGCCTCTGTCTTCTTCCTCAGAAGACGTCTGCGTGCCAGCATTGCTCTCGAAGTTCACGCGGGGGCGCTCCTCTCGATACCTCGATGGTTTTGGGATCTCCGGACGTTTTGTGCTCCACGTCGATGCTGTTTCCAGCAGCCACGAGGGAGGAACGGACCAGCGACTTCAGGTGGCGAGCGGTGACACATCGGCTGCTTTGATGGGCACATGCAGGACTCGAGAGCATTCGATTTTTGTGCTTCTTGACGTATCGAGTCTCGGATTCGAACCCGGTGCCGGGGCCTCGGTTTTTCCCTGTCATCATGGCGCGCCAGACAACCCGCCGTTTCTTTGGGGCGCTCGCGTGCGCCTTTGGCGTGGTTCTTGCTGCGGATTTAACAGCCCCAGTTGGGGGTACTACAGCCGTGCAACAGCTGAACAAACTCTTCTGTAAGCAGAGCGAGAAAGAGCGAACACCTTCAGAAGAAAAAAACCCGGCCAGCTTCTAGGTATTTCTTCAGAGTCGCTAGACACTTTTCAGAGCGATCGCTTTGTTGAGAGAGCTCCGTTCTGGCCGCCTCGGAACATGGCCGTTCTTGGTGAGGAAGGTTGGACGCCGCACTGTCGACAGCACACAGGCCGTTGCCGCGCAAGCATTCTGTTCAGCGTCCTTCGGGTCTCTTCCCTCGGGAAGATGTTTCTCCTCAACAGGCACGGTCAGACCGTCACACCGAGACGTGCGCAGCGTTTCGTCCCTTCCTGTGCAGCCTCTGAATGGTGAAGGCTGCGTGATTTTAGTGCCGTTCCCACAATCTCGTCACACGCACTCCGTGCACCCTGATACTTCTCTCGTGTACGCCCGGCTACTCGGTGTCCGTGACCCGATACTCTTCGCCCTCGCTTTCTCATCGGTGTCCTGAACTTTCTCGGTCTCGCTCCTGTGCCGCAGTGCATCTAAAGAGTCGCAATGAAATTTTGCAGCGCATTAACGCCATCCGGGCGGAGGCTGCTAGAACTGGAAACGCGCTCGAGTCCGACACCGGTGCGCCTTTTGCTGGTGTCGAGTTAGACGAGGTTTGTGTACACCCCGAGTTGATCGGGGACGACGTTCTGAAAGTCATGTCGGCGATTAAAGACGATGCCGAACAAAGTACGTTAGGAGCTTCCTGAGAAACGTCGTCACCGGGTAGTGAGGGATCCGCGGAAGAGGGAAAACTGGGGCGAAAGCGCCTTCGCAGAGACGGGGGGAAACGTGGACTGTGCCAGCATCTGACATACGCCTTGGTGTCAGTCTCGGGACGCTTCCGTTGCAGGAACGTAGCTCAGAACTGAGGGCGTCGTGGTGCTCGTACACAGTGTGTCTTTCTCGTCCCGGTCCCCGCGGAGGTCGTACGCCGCGCGGCGCTGTCGCGCCACATCTTCGCGACAGTTCGTCTTCACGTCTGTGTCTCCGTTCCCGCGTGTTTCTTCGCAGGAGCCGAGCAAACGCGGAAGCGATCGGATGAACGCCTGGCCGCGCTGGAGTGTGCTCCAGAAAAGGCCCTTGAGAGCGACAGACAAGCTGCGCGCGCCTTTCGCAAGCTCGCCAAGAAACAACTGGAGCAGATCCTCGCCGCCAACATTGAGGATCAAACAGTGTTTCTGTTTGGCGCTTCCAGTGAGGTTTTCGTGTTCGCGGCGGTACGTCTCAGCTTCAGGAATTCACTCAAGAAAGGTGTGCCCGCCTTGTGTGAGGTGAACGCGTAGTGAAGCAGCATGTCCAGATGTTGCACGGCAGACTCTACTTCGTAAAACCGACTTCGCTGTGGGGAACGGTGCGTGCTCGCAAATGGACGCGGATGCTCTTCTCTGTATGAAATATGCGACTGCAGTTTCAGAGGAAACACTGGCTGTTTGTCCTGTTCGCTCCCATGTGCTGTCGGTTTGGATTTCTTTCGCTTTCAGAAGGCGCGCCGCGTGATTGTGATTGAGAAGGATCCCGATGCTTGCGACAAGTTCCTCGCCTCAGCCCTTGGAATCTGCTCACTGAAGGACAACGTCCATATTTTTTGTATGAAGCACAACAGTCTAGGAGAGCGCGAGCGTCTCATGGCGTTTTTCTCCATGGCTGAATCCGTAAGTGTCTCACTGCACAGAGAGTCGGGGACACACTCCCGTTTCGCGTCGCTGGAGCGGCGCCGTGGTCACAACTACACACCTTGATGATTCGCTTTTCCCAGTCTGCAGGAGTGACTTCGCGCTGTCCACAGGACACCCCTTGGTTTGCTCTGTCGGAATCCCGGGGATACCGCACTTCTTTCGAGGGTTCCGATTCAGGTGTCTTCAAACTCCTTGAGGTGGGGGAGCGTTGTCTGAAATCTCTGCAGTATCGACGCCCACGGGGTGTTGAGAGAGTGGCCGGAATCGGGGTTAGGGGAAAAGGTCCACAGACCAGGAGAGTGTGTGAGCTCGACACTGTGTGCACGGTTATTAACCTTGAGTGGAGCCTTCGCGTGTGTGCTTGGTGTTGTTCCGTCTCTTCGACCGCAGCTTATTCAAGACCAATATAGCGACATTCCCTTGGACGTCTTACACTCTGACATGAATTACCCTGTCGCGCTGGCTCTTAAGATTTTTGAAGAAATTGACCAGTCCACGACTCTTGTCTTACGCCACCGCCTCAGCCATGCTGCGCTCGAGGTTCTTGGGAAATACTATCGCCAGGTTCTGCTCGTTCTTCCTGACGAGATGGACCCTGACGTGACGAATGTAAGCGAAGTGTAGAAAACACGGTGCTTCTCCGAAATTGGGCGGTTTCCACCGCAGTGGCGCCTCTCGGCACCAACGTCTTGCCCGGGGACCCGATTTTGACATGGCGTTTCTTCCCCTCGAATCGTCTTCTT
This sequence comes from Neospora caninum Liverpool, assembly GCF_000208865.1. Classification (NCBI taxonomy): domain Eukaryota; phylum Apicomplexa; class Conoidasida; order Eucoccidiorida; family Sarcocystidae; genus Neospora; species Neospora caninum. The sequence continues at coordinate 446,871 of NC_018394.1, read as the reverse complement.
TTAGCGTGATCGAGACACCTGGCGCCGAAGTAGCTTCTTTCTCTGCGTAGCCAGTGTCGGCAGAATCCTGAACGTCTACTTGCACGTGGAGAGGGTGTGCATCGTACACTCGGATACTCGCACTGTGGTAACTGCTTTCTTTCGAACGTAAGCGACGAAGAGTCGACACCCTGTGTCCACGTGACACGAAGCAACGTCTTCAGTTGGACGTTTTAGACGTTTTGCAGCCTGCCGGTCGTTTCTGTTTCAGTCGGCGTCGGTCCTGCTGCTGCGGAAGAAGTACGTGCCTGATCCTCCACCGAATCTCTGGGAGTCGTTCGTCAGCCCGGAGTGGCAGTTAGCTCCACGCGAAGAGCCGATGGTCCTGTTTAGAGATCTCGTTAGCCAGATATCGGAGCGTTTCCAGCATGAACTGGACGAGCTGGAGAACACCCGCTTGGGCATTCAGGCTCGGGCCATCCGGTCTCACTACCATCTGGCCACTGATGAGGAAAGACAGGGAGACATCGCCTTTCTCGATGAGCTCCGGACCACGCTGGACAATCCCCAGACACACTTCGCTACCGTCCAGGTGAGGTGGAAGCAAGGCATTGCTTTTGGGTAAACGAGGAGCGCAAGGGAGATCAGCGTTTGCCGAGAGGCAGGCATTCCCATACGACCTGGACAGCCAGGACGGTGACCGAGGGACGACGGTTCCGGGGGGTGTACCCCGGTTGGACGGTTCGTATGGGGATCGACTCTCCATTTCTTTCTCTCGATGCACTGACCTCGAAAAGGGGGGGATACCCGCTCGCACAGGGTTGGCAGCAAAGACCACAGCCAAGTGTGCTTCGGCAATCGAACAGCGTCTTGGTTTCGTCGCCTAATTTGTTTTGTTTTAGCTGACACAGTCGTGGTGTCACCCGCGCTCCCTCAGCACCAGTGAATAAATCGGAACCTTTTGTGCAGAGCTACAAGGGCTGGCTCCAGTTTGCTAGCGCTTTGCGGAACATCCAGTGGCGGTTTCCGTGATGGTCTGTATGGGCGTTTGAGGATCTCTCTGTTTAGGCAGCCGGCTGACTGGGTGTGTTTTCCGAGGTCTTGCCAAAAACTTCTTTCAGGAATTGTTTCGGCGGAGGTCACAGGAAGTGGCTGACATAGAACGGAGTACTTCGGTTTTGAAAGAGTATTTTGAGCCGCTGGACAAAGCCATTGCTGCGATGCCTGAGGATTCTATGAAGCACTTGCTCCAAGACATGCAAAACGATTTCGTCGTGGCAACGAACCGAATCGACACAACTGGTAAGTTGTATGTAGGTGTGGAATGCTCGTTTTTGCCACTCCACGCATTTGGGAGCAGTCTCTTCTGGATGTCTATGCCAAATCACCCGGCGGCGTGAATTACAGCGGAGCGTTGCCTGGGCCGTCGTAGCAATGGGGAAAGGCACACTGCCGCTCAGGAGATGACTGCGAACGGTTTCCCCAAAGGACAAACTCACTTGCGGCGAGATCTGAGATGCACGAACCAGCCGCGTGAACGTACGGATTGCACGCCGTATACAGGTGCTTGTGTCCACTGTTTTTCGTGGGTCCCTTCGAGAGATTACGAGAGTACCTGGTTGGTCTAGAGAATGTGACGCAGACGTAAACATACGTGGTATACCTATTAGGATGCGCAGCAGAGCCACTCTAAGGGGGAGTCGAGGAGCACGAGAGAACGCTCTGTGAAAGAAACGTGAGGTGCTCATGTGCGCTACTGTGCATCCGTTGCAGATAGCCAGCTGGAATTGCTGGAAGATATCCTAGAACTGTTGAATCCAGAGCTGTTCACAAGCTCTCAGCTCCTCCCAAAGTCCCTCCACGCGCTCCGCTTGGCAGTTGCCTCACTCAACATCATCACGGACGCGCACGCAATCGTGCGCGACATTGAAGAAACTGTTTTTCGGGGTGTTGATCCGGTTTCTCTTGTTAAGGCATAACGGTTGAACCGTGCACCCAAGGTGGGAGGGTGACACACGTAGGGGCAATCGGCGGATTCACGCTTCGCCTTTTTCTGCCGCTCCAGTTATCAGTGTGACGCGGGATTTCCTGTTGAGCAAACGCCCTGGCACAAAAAGGTGGGCTTTTTTAAGGCCGGCCATTCTTCACTTAGTTTCATAGGTAAGGGTGAGTACATAGTGAAGGATACGTGGTCCATCACGTGCCTTCGAGGTATTGTTTTCAATAGACTGTGTGTGTTGCTTTTTATCGTGCTCATCGTTTAACTTCTTGTATTGTTTGCTTGGAGCTAGACAAGCAGCATCGCTGACAAATCAGCAGCCTGGCTGCGACAGTTACGGACTGACGAAACTGGCCACATCGAACGCCTTCCGGCACCCAGGCACCTGACAAAAACTTGCGAAAACTAGCGTTTTTTGCAGCTCTTTTTTTTCGTGTGAAGCGTTAAACCGGTTAGGCTGACACACGCGTTGACCTATCTGAGCCCCACGTCTGATTTCGTACGTCGGTCGTTCCGTCCGTAGGCTGTTTCACAAGACCGGAATCGTATTCTCACAGCGTGCGGTTAAGATCCGCGATCTTGATCTGCATCGTCCGATCATCACATTTCGTCTCAGAGAAATCCACTGGCTGCCAGGTTCCTTGCAGCTGTACTTGTCGCAGCCTCATGCGCGATAGGTATATTCGCCCGAATTCAACGAACGCGAGCAACTCGTCCGATCGCACTTCCCTACAACAGTGCGCCTTCCCCAGGAGAACCCCCCCTAGCGCGGAGGAGAATACCCTTTTGTATGCGGACTTTAAATTTTTGTCAGAGGATTTACCAGACTGTGTCTAGCGCCCAGGAGACAAGTACGAGCAGCGGCGCTTCTGAGAGCTAGTAGTCTCCTAGCAGTTAACGCATTGTATGCAAAAAAGGCGGTGACTGCACGAGTCCAAGACGCGTACCCGTGATTGAAGTGGCGATCGTTTCCCCCCCCTGCGTGCTTGTCTTTTAATAGTCTGCAATTTTAGCTGGCTTACTGTTTTAAAATTTCTCATTCTGATGGTACAAACCCCGCACGGGCAAAATCCCGACACTCCAACGAGCCGAATTGGGCAGCAGTGCGGCAAACGGATTGCGTTTTCTTCCTTTACGGTATAGCCCTTCCAGAGGATTATAAGTCCACACCTCTTGACCCCCCATTCAATGAATCTCCGCCTCTCCATTTCCCGTTCATTTCCCGTTTTCTCGTGCATCTGCCAGTGAGGACATGCGTGGGTCAAACACTCCCCGGCACGCCTCTCTGCGGCGCTCCGCCCCCCTCTGTTTCTCGCTGCGGAGCTTCGACCGAAGTATCCTTCGTCCTGTGGACGCTCCCCCCTGAGCAGCAACGGGACGCCGATAGCGTTTTCCCTCTGCAATTGACTCGGTCCAGTGCATTTTCCCGCGAGGTGCGCGCGATACACCACACCGCAGCAGCGTACGGGGATGCGGGCTGGTTCGCTTGTCTTGCGTGGACGGTGCGGTCGGTGGACGCGTTTGGATTCATCGCGACGGTTCCGGTGGTCCAGGCGTGCTGTGCTCATTGAACCTCGAAGCGTTTCTGGTGTAGTGCATATACCACGTTGTGTCTATGGGGAGAAAGGTCGCATGATCTCTGCGCGTAAAGGTGTATCTGTCTTTGAATTGTAACGCTGGGGAGAGAAGAACGCATTGACGGCCGATGTTTCTGGATTTTCTTGTCTGACAAAAAACCTGAGCTTGCTATACGCGCGTATTTGGGCGACAACACGTCGAGTGCGAACATTCGAGGTTCTTGTCTCTACCTCTCCTTGAAACTTAGCCAGGATTCGGGGTCCATTCTTCGCCGAAAAGATTCGTTACCCCGAACAGCACATCTGTTTTTCTTTTCCAACAACCTTCCTTCTCGACACAATGAGTCAGACCGCCGCAACGAACTCCGCCACGGTGGCGCCCAGGACTTCCGAGAAATCGTCCCCGGCAGATCCAATCGCCTCGTCCAACTCTCAAAGCTACGTGCAATCGATGGACGACTTCGTCGTCCTCGATGAACACGAGAGAGCGTGTGGATACGTGGTGAAGTTTCAGGTGAGAACACGCAAGCGTTTTGGGCGGAGCTCCGCGAGCACACGGATCGGGTCTCGCCTCTCCGTACGCACTGACCGCCCCGGAGAAAAACCGTGGAAAGTCTAGCCAATGTCCACTGGGACTTCACCGCCCCTCGACGGACGGTCTGCTGATGCAGCAAAGCCTGTGGAAATGACCAATCAGAGACTTCTGCAGTCTCGCTGCCCCGACCGAGCAGGATGAGTACGGACTTTGTAGAGGCCGGGAATTGGACTCACCGAGACCGCTCGCAAGAGATGGCTCTTCGTGCGGCGGGCGACGCCTTCTCTTCGGAGAAGTGTTCAGGGATCTTTCGCTGTCTGACCCTTTTCCTCGTAAAACTCAACCCTGGAGGTTCGAGAAAGAGAGAGAGGTTGTCAGGGATGGAGGGGACGAAAGATCGTGGCCGCAACGCGAAAGCTGGACAAGCGACAGACACTGCGTGGCGCAGAACCCGAGGAAAAGCGAGAGATGAAGAAGCACTTTTTCAAACCACGCATGCGAAGAGGTTTCTTGTCCCTACGACATTTGTGTAGAAAGATGTGGGGCTGTATGCATACACATACCCTTTTTCGCGAGTTCTCGGATCCGTCGCTGCACTCTCGACGTGAGAATTTGAGTCCTCGTTACAACTCTATCAATCTGTAGTGTGCGTCTCTGTCCATGCAAATCTGTATTTGCGTGTGCCCGTGGTTTCCTATACAGCCCTGCTCGTACATCACCATTGTGTTCGATAGATAACTACTGAGAATGTTCTGTAACCGGAGAGAAACGGCCGGTGAGGCACCGTTCGGGTGGGGAGTGTTGGTTTCTCTCCGTCACGAAGAGTTGCCTTTCCCTCTCAGTCTCTCTTTCTGCTAGCCGAAAAGGCTCTCTGCTTCGGTGTGTGCGTCCTGCGTTTCCCGCTTTTTCCAGAGTCTGTGCAGCCAGAGCGAGTTGTCTGTTAGCATCCACGAGCGCGTGAGTGCGCGTTTGGAGACGAAGCGAAAGCGCTTGTCGCGGCAATCCTCGCTCGTCGAGCGGGAGAAACGTGCCCGCGAACGCCATGAGGAACACCTTTGCAGACGGCGCGTGGTGGCGAGGAAATTCATTGAGCGGTAAGCCCGAGGTTCATCGCGGCGCCGAAGCGCAGGTGTACGCATCTCGATCACTTGACATAACCACACCTGTGCTGTGTGTCCACATATATATATATATATATATATGCAGGCGGCTACGATTCTATACAGATGCAGGTTTCTGTGGATACATCTCTGTGGCTATGTTTATGTATAGAGCTGATTGAATGTGTCGTTGTACACAGGGGTGCGAGTGGCATGTGACTATAGGAGCCGGCAAAGTACGTTACTGCATCTCGAGGCCTGTGCGTGGGGCACTGCATTGCTGTGTATGGCAGAAGTAATCATCTAGGCTGTGAGCGTGGTCACACGATTTGCGATCTTTTCCGCCGGTATGTGTAGACCCCGTTTTCCTCGTTGGGAGACTGCTGTCCTTATCCCAAGACAAACACATGGAGAGCCGTCGACCGCCACACGTGGGGAGTCTCAGCCAGGTGTATGTACACTGGCTGCAGGTATCCGGGAGGCGATTGCCTGCACGGTTTTGTGTTTCCACTTGCCTTTCCTCAGTCGCGCAGCGGTTGTGGAGCGAATCCGAAAGACTCAAGAAGAACGCGCAAAGAACCTCGAGCTCCGCGTGAATCGCCTAGACAAACGCGCTTTGGATTTCCTCGAGAGTTCGACTCCTGGTCTGGAAACTGCCGAAGAAGTTGGAGGGGACTCCCTCTCTCTCGACGCGGACCCCGTTGCCATCCACCAAAAACGAGCAGAAGAAACCCTCGCGAACAGAATCGAGGGAATTCAGGTACACGACGCAGTCCTTTCAGAAACATTCTTGTGTGCACATGTAGGTTGGATGTGTATCTGCACTCATGTCTTCACATGGAAAACAGCCACGAAAGCCGATAAAGCTTGTTTCGCTAGAAATCGCCAGTCGCGTGGGCATATAGGGGTGACAAGGCAGCCTAGCATTTTTCGAGACTCTCGTGACATTGTGCTTTGGGGCACAGACCTGAACGCGTACATTTCTGCGTCAACAGCTCCGTGTTTCCATCTGTGCACACATCCACGTATTTTTGCGGTGTCGGTAAAGAAGCCTCCAGGGCTGACGAACCGTGCGTTTGGGGTCAATTGAGAGTCGAGAGGGTCGGGAGAACGTGCAGCGCAGCGGGGTTCTGTGCGTTGTTTTGTGGATCCCGCAGGCAAATTTGCAGAAGAAGATGCAGAGTGCAGAGGAGCGCAGGAACCAGCTGCGGGCGCAGGAGAAGGAACGCCTCGCAAAGGCTCTTCAGCAAATCGAAAAAGTCCAGGGAAAGAACAAACTGGAAGAAGAGGAGAAATCCCTCAGACTCCAGGTGAGAAAAGCGTAAAAGCAGTCTCCGCAAAACAGAGAAAGGAGAAGCGCGGAGAAAATGATAGAGAAGATAAGAAGAGATACAGGAGAAGGAGAGAGAAAGAGACACATAAGCAGGAGAGAGAGACACACACATAAGAAGGAGAGAGAGACACACACATAAGGAGGAGAGAGAGAGACAGAAAAGGAAGAGAGAGAAGGGGAAGGGCGCGAAAGGCACACATACGGTGTCTGTGGAGCGCGGTCCCTCTTGCGCGGTTCCCCTGTCTTCTCCCGCTCCTTTTTTTCTCTGTACAAAACGGCTGTCTCCGGGTGTATCGCATCCTGGTGGGGTCGCTTGCTTCTTTGGATCTCTGTGTCTCCGTCTTCCGCTGTTAACTTCTTCGCGCTTGGAGGAGCCCTTGCGTTTCTCCCCACTTCCTGAGGGAAAAGTGTTTCTGTTCTCTTCTTCACCTCGTTAGAGACACTCTAGGTCGTCTTCGCGGCTGTCGGTGACTTGCTTTGACATGTGTGCATGCGGATGTGTGTAGATCTCGCCGCATGCATGTGAATACATCTGCCCGCGTGCGTGAAAGCGTTGTGTGCATCTGCGGGTGAGTGCTTTCTGTCTATTTTCTTGTCTGACGTCGGTTCAGGAGAAGTTGGAGGAGGCAGAGAGGCGTCGCAAGCAGCTTCTGGACGAAGAGTCCTCTCGGCGCAAGCAGAAGTGGGAGGAGAAACGCGAGGTCATCCTGGCGAGAGAAATGGAGATTGAGGAGAAGAAGAAGGTGAGCGCTGAGTGTTCAACTTGCTCAATGTGAATCGTTTTCCCCGGAAAGGAAGCAGAGACAGGCTCGTGTGGGAATCGATGCGTGCCTGGAGATAGTTCCGGAGAGACACGAGAACAACAGTTTCCTCGGAGAGACAGAACGTGTCTGTTTTTTCTTGAATTCGTGCCGACAGGGTGGTCTTTTTGCGACGCTACACAGCGTCTGCCTCTTTCGTTCACAGCCCTCGCGGCGTTTCGTGCACTTCGGCACCTCTCGAGACACAGATGTTGGGACGGCTTTGCAGCTCATTCTTTGGTCTTTCACCCTTTGAGACGTTTTTCGTTTTCCAGTCTCTCGAGGAGCGCGTCGAACTGGCGATCGAGAGGAAGAACAAAATCATCGAAGAGACGAAGCTAACTCTCCAGAAGAAGATCACGGAAGCCGAGGAGCAAGTCAGCAGGTAAAGACTGCTTTTCCTTTACAGCTGTACCCGTGGAAAACTGCTGGATTTCAGTATCCTACGCGCGCCGCGCGTTTAAAATGTTCAGAAATCGAATTATCTTTGAGTCTCCGGGCCAAGTCTGTTTGCCTCGTCGTTGGCCATCTTCGTTCGTGCAACTCTGTAAAAAGAGCAGGCCCTCGTGCACCGGAGAAATGCCGTGGATCCATACACACATCCATTCACCTCTATAAACGTACACATGTATACGTATATATATATATATATATTGTGTGTGTGTAGAGGTGCGTGTGGAAACGTGTTTGCGTCGATGTTTTTGCCTTTTTCGGAAGGGGTCTGTCTGGTTTACCGTTTGGTGCGCGGGTTTGAAAATCTTTCGTTTGTCGCGTTCAGGAACCGCACGGAGATGGAGCGGCGTTTGCAGGAGCTGGCAGAGAAGATGTCCCAGAAGCAAGAAAAGGCCGAGCAGCTTCGGGTGACCTTGATGAAGCGGAAGAAGGCGCCGAGTCCCTCGACTCTGCGCGCGTTGCATGCAGAGACGTCGCCCTCTTCCAACGAAGACCGACAGGACATGGCGACTTGCGAGACCGGCACGGCTCTCGAAGAAGAAGTGGCTGTCAACTGAGAAGAAAGACACGACGGAAACCCAGTCGTAACTCCAGAATTTTTCACGCAAGGAAGCACCCGTGCTGAGGACTCCCACAAGTCCATACGTGCCTCTATCTGTAGAGGTGTATAGATATACATGTGCAGTTCATGTGTGTAGAAATGTGTATGCGGATGCATGTGTATATATGCACTTTTGATGGTCTAGGCGGGGACAGATGAAGGAGGCGCCCGTGCTGTCACAAGAGAAGGCGCGGTGCGTTTGAGGCTTGTATACGTCAGGAGCTCCCGCTCGATATTCTGCTACCGTTTTGTTGCCATCTTTAGAAAGGAAATCGAAGACCTGTCCTTTGTCTCTCGGGGCTTTCTGGGAACCTCCACGGGACGGGACGCGCGATTTGGGACTCCGCAGCGGAACCGGACGCACAGAGAACGGTGGCATGTTTAGGAGGGAGTGCGGAAAACGCGGTCTCTCTGTTTCTTTTTCACGTGAAAGAAGCAAGAGGGGTTGGCGCCTTGGCCAGTTGTCTTGGCGACGTCAACGGCATCGACAACGCGTTGTCCCTTCCTCTGAAGCAAATGCGCCCCCCGAGCCGCCCGGAATGCGTGTTGATACGCGTTTTCTACTCGTCCCCACAGCACGGAGATACCCGTTCGCGACTGTATACGTGCCTCTGCATGCAAGTGTGTGTGTGTGCTTTGGCAGAGTGGGGGTGGGCCAACCTGGACTGTCGCAGGACCAGGAGCTGTCCCGGAGGGCAAAAACGGGGAGGCAGCGTAGGCCTGGAGCGGCTCCAACAAGGCGGTAGTTATCTCCACTTTGATTCTTGTGAAAAAACGCGGGGAAACCCGAGAGGCGGAGTCGGCGGAAGGCGACTCTCTTTTCTTCCGTGTCGGCAGTACTCGACAGGAAGAACTCACACATGTGCCTCTGTGTTTACACTTTTTGGTCTGCAGCGCTGAGAGCTGCGCCGTTGTGTTCCTTTGGCGTCTCCCGAGTTCGAGTTTCTCAGAAGAACTTTCACAGAGAGCCGCGCTCGAGGAGCTTTCTCCTCTCCAATGGATCCCACGTACATGTGAGAATACGCTTGTGCTTTCACACGGAACCGTAACCCTCGCGCGTTGTCAAGCAAATACTTCTTAGCCGGCCTTCCGATGGTTCCTTGTGCATGCGGCGCAAAACGTCGGGTGTCTAGACACAGGAGGCGTGCGGCGCGTCCAACGTTTCTCCTCAGTTTTGCGCCGCTCTACAGGATCCACGTCCTCCTCCTCGCTCCAGCGAAGAGCTGCGCTTTTTCCTCTGCGCTCTTCGTCTCTTCGAGAGTCTCGTCGTAGCCTCCGGACCCGCCACAGAAAACCGTGATAAACGCATACACATATATCGATCTAGAGTTAGACAGTCACACACCTACATGTATGCATACTGCGTATATACACATCTATATACTATATAAATAGAAACGGAAGTACGGGTATCCAGACCTGCAAAGTTGACGAGATTGTCAGGACCGAGTGTGACTGCGACGCGGTCCTGGTGTTTCGGCGGTGTACCACTCTTTTGGTTTTTCCGTATCGAAAGGGAGATCAATCGCCCGAACCCCAAGAACCCTCTCAGTGCACAGTTCGAATTTTGGAAGTGTAGAATCGAGTTGTGCAGTTTTGTGGGGTGTTGTTCTGCGTCATACGCGCTCGCGGGGGCGCGAGAAGGAACGGTTTCCCACCATAAACTTCCTTTTCCCGGAAACTCACCGCGAGAAACTGGGCGTTCGCCGGGCGTGTGTACGCGCACGCGGCCGCTCACAAATCCGACAAACTGCAACTTTGAACTGGCGAGCGTCACCCACATGTAGGTATACAAGCCGTCCGAAAGCGAATTTAGTCTGTGCATCAAAAAAGCTGAAACTCGGCCATGTATTTTCCGCTTCCTCCGGTAAACGTTGACTTGCTGAACGAGCTTAGGGAATCTGTGTATCGAAAGAAGCGTGTCATTCCAAAGAGCCCCGCGAAGCTTCTCCCCTGTGCATCTCGACGTTCGCTGCGCGGGGCTTCGCGAAAAGGAGAAAGCGACAAAAGCGTTTAACCCGCCAGTTCGTCGTGAAGTGGCCTTTAGAGAAGACATAATAAACAGATATTGTTGCGCCAAAAAAACATTTGTACACCCGCCCGCCGTCACAGTCTCTCCCCGCCCAGTTTCCCCCGCACGGACGCCGTTTTTCCATTCGCGGAAAGACGCAAAAAATCTTCTCCGTGCGGCGAAAAGTGTCGACGTTCGTCTATGCTACACATCGCCCACAAAAGTCGCCGCCCGTTTCCGTCATCCGCCAAAAATCCCGTCCCTTTCAAAACCGATCTCCACTCTCACGGCCTCTCCCACCGCCGCCCCCCCCAAAACGTGTGCACACATTTTCACACAACGAGACACGACTACGCGGGCGTTCTGGTTTTCTTTTGGCTGTGCGTTTTCGTTGCCGCCGCTTTTCGGCCTGTACGCGCCTCGCTTGGCTGAAGCCTCTCGCGATCTCTCTCTCAGGGTGATACGCGCAGAACAACGCGAAGCCACCTCCAGAGAAGGCGATGCGCCTCTAGGCGACCGCACACATACGAAGACGCCCAACGCTTCAGCCCTTCGAGACAGGCGAAACAGGAGTTCTCAGTGACTACCCAGTTGCATCCTCCGGTTCCAGGGGAACGTCGCGAGAACCACACACTCTGCGCTTTCGCGAGCGCGCTGCGCGTCGCTATCGACTCCATGGCGATCTTCTTGACAAGTGCCGTCACGTCTTGGACGAGAGAACCTGTCTCCCCTCTCTCCACGTGTGGCCGTTGTGTCTCGATCACTGCCGGCTGTTCAGCCCACGTCTTTCTTTCGCTTTTTGACTCCCTTCGCCCATTTGCGAAAAACATCAACCGTCCGTGCGCCCCGCTGTGAACCCCCTCCCCTTTCGCCACGCTTTCGCCTACGTGGCAGCTTCGCCCGCCTCGTCTCTCCTGCGTTTCCGGCCGTCTGCATTTGCAGTGTCTTTCCCTTTGTTCTCGTCCTTCTCTTTCTTCGCGCTGCCACCATCTTCCTCAGTGCGCTTACTCTCCTTTTCCTCCGTTTTCGCCTCCTCTCCTCGGCCACAAGACTCTTTCCCTGACGCTGCAGACGACCGTCTGCTGTCTCTCCGTCTCTCGTCTTCGCTCTTGCCCGTCTCCGCGTCCTCCGCCTTCCGGCTCTCCCTTGACCTCGCTTCTTCACCGTCCGAGGCACCTGCCGAAGGCGCGTTTTCGCGCTTCATCGCCTTCTCTCCCTTCTCGCCACTGTCGCCAGATTCTTCCCCGGCCTTTGCTTCTGCGCCTGCGGACTCGACCGAAGGAGCTAACTCCACAGTATCGCTTCTTCCTGCAGACGCCTCGCCGCTTTCTTCCAAAGAAGACGCATTCGGCGTCTCTTCGGTCTTGGGCTCTTCTGGCTGACCGCTAGTGTCCCCGTCTGTGCGCGCCGCCTTGGCGCGTTGGTTTTCTTGTTCACACTCCGCGAGGACGTTGTAGATCTTGTTGTACTTGTCCACGTAGTCCTGGAAGCGCGTGATCATCACCTGCACACGGCACCGAAAGACAGAAAGAAAAGGTGGAAAGAAAGAAAACAAAAGAGCAGCCGCGCGAGACGAACAACTGCGTGACGGGCGCCCCAGACACCGCAGAGAAGGCGAGAAGCATGCGAAGCATCGGCGTGTCTCGTCACGAACTGGAATGCCCGCTCCACCCCTCGCGATGAACTCGAAGAAAAGACGAAAACGAGAGGAGAGCAAAAGAAAAAAACAGAGGGACGCAAAAGGACGAGAAGGACGATAAACAGCCGAGTCACCGCACACCTGGTTCGTGAAGAACTTCTGCATGTTCTTGCCAATGCTCCAAACCCACGAGCCTTGTTGGTTGTAGATCTCGCAGTTGATGAAAACTTGCTCAACATCCTGTTAACACGGAGAGAACAAAAAACCCTTATTTTTGTCCCCATCATGTCTACACTTTCTCCTCTGCTGCTCGACACCTTGTTGCCTCTCTCCTTTTCATGCGGCGCCTTCTCTCGCTGTCGCCTCCAGAGGTTTTTTCCACCCTCTCTTCATTCCCGGTTCACTCTCCCTCCTCTCTCGCTTTTCCGCTTGAATCTTCTTTCCGCTTAAATGAAGAGGAAGCGAAAAAAAAGAGAAGGCGAAGAAGAGGGAAAGGGACGAAGCAAGACAAGGAAGAAGAGAGACAGAGAAGAAGAGAGACAGGGAAGAAGTAAAACGTCGAAGAAACGAAGTCGAAGAGACAGAGAGAATCGGAGAAGACAGCGCATACCTTGAGGAACTGCTGAGGGTGGGCGTAATCGCTCTTTCGGATTTTGGCCTTAATGCAGGAAAGCGACATGGGTCGGGTCACCACGTCGTAGTATCCCGGCGCCGTCTTTGGATCCACCGGCTTCTCAAAAATATGACCACCTTCATATCTGCATGCAGAAAAGGGGTGAAAGCGACATTTTCTCGGTGGAACTGCGAGAAAACAGGCATTCGCTCCCCTACGGAAGAAACGATCGAAAACAGAGAGCGCCGCGAACGCGGCTCTCTGTGTGACCGTCCGGTGCACGGTCTCGCACGGAAATCCACCTTGAAGATCAATACGTTTTCCGTAAGAGCAAACGAGAGCTATAATAACACACAGAGGCTTCTGCACGAGGTCTGGATTGCGTCCCCCGTGTTTTGTTCAAGTGTCCCGGCTTTGCACGAGCCTGAATGCCTCGACTGCATGTGCATGTCGACGCTTCTCAGCCAACCGGACGGGCCCCGAGTGTGTACACCAAAAACGCTCTTTCCGCGTCCAAGCGCGACTGTCTCGACCTTTGTATATCCCCGCTCCGTCCCTCCACCATGCCACACACCGTTCTCTCTCTTCGCTTTATGTCGACATCACACCACGTACATCTTATCTACATCTATCCACATATATATATATATATATATAAATATGCATCTACTTTTATGTCGCTCTGTGTCTTTAGGTCTGCCTCAGTCTATATCTGTTGATCTAGGTAAGTTTACCGCGTGTTCCACTGCAATTCTAGATGCTCACCCCTCTGGACCTGTGTGCATTGATCCATTCGTACGCTTTGAGTCTTACTTGCTGAGTTCGGAGAGGAGCGCCGAGGCCGCACTTTGCCACAGACCCAGCAAATCCATGCCCGGACTGCCTGTACCCAGCGCCGCTTGTTGCGCATTTTGCAGAAGAGCGAGACGAATCGAGTCGTAGTGGTTTTGCGAGGCTTCTTTAGCCCCCTGGGAAGCGACGGACGCTCCGCCCTCATTGCTCGTCTGCGCCGCAGAACCGGTCTCTTGCGCATCGCGGCGCCATACACTGAGGGCGGGGAAGAGCCGCTCGAACTCTGGAAAAAAAAACACCGACGACTTCTGACCGTGAGGAGCAAAAAAAGGGAACCACGAGGCGCGCTCGTCGGATACACGTGAATCTGTTCATGGAAGAAGAGACAAAAATGGGGAAAAATTTGCCCCCTTTTGCCTCTTCAACCCCACTCTCACTCCTTTGCGACACGAGGAGCTGTGCGTTCGCGACGGCACACGCAGCCACACAGGAGAGATACACAACCACGACATGCGCATATATATATATATATATGTATATATATAGATAGGTATATATGTATTTATTTATATATATAAGTATGTGTTATGCATGCGTGTTGACGCGCGTCTGTTTTCGGCACAATGCCTGAGCCTAACATACATGCGCCTATATGCATATATTTGTACCTATACATGCGCATACAGATCCGGATATGTGTGTCTCTGGGCATGCAGAGTGACACGTTTCTCTATTTTTGGGTAGCTGACACAGGCTTGTCTCGAGGCGTTCCTTTTTTGTTTCGAAGGTTACCTGTTAACTTCTCATTCCCGGCGTTCAGCCACAGGTCTGGGCACTCGTCGGGGAGCGGGCGGAACTGCAGCCGATACTTCTTTCTCTGAGGTACCTCCTCGCCGCACGCCGCCTCGCCGACGCCTGAGCAGAGAAGAGGAGCACGAGCGCGCGAAAGTGCAGGGAGGTAAAACACCCAAGCGAAAGACAACGAAGGAAAACAGAGGAGGCCGAAAGCCACACACACACACAGCTCACACGGTCCCAAAAACAAAGCGGCCATCACACGGAGAAACAGAAAGAGCGAGAACAGAGAGAACAGAGAGAAGGGAGAGAACAGAGAGAAGAGAGATAAGAGACAGAAGAGAGAAAAGAGAGAGGAGATCGGGCACGCACCTGGCGCGGGTTTTCCGGATCCCCCTGCCTGTCCGTTGCCCGCGCCGTCGGGAGTCTCAAGGCTCGCGGCAGGAGTCTCCGCGCCTGTGGCGAGACCAGCGGAACCCGCGTTCGGCGAGGTGGGGGCGGCGCCTGAAAAGGAGGAGAACGAGGAGAGCGAGGAGATGCTGCTGCAACTCCGAACGGGGACTGGGCCTCGAGCGCCGACCGCAGCGGCGCTCGTCTGGGCTCCACCACCCCCCGAACCCTTGAGGAGGGAGCACACCGCCAGGTGATTGTTTGCCTTGGCAAAGTGCCAGGCAGTCTTTCTCAGAGTGTCCTTCACGTGTGGGTCAGCGCCTTTCTCGAGGAGGACACGCACCGCGTCGAGGCGGTTGTCTCGAGCCGCGTAGAAGAGACAAGACTGCCGATTGATGTCAATCAAGTTCGGGTTCCCGCCGCGGTCGAGAATCTCCGCAATGCATGCGGCTCGACCTTCGCGGGACGCGTAGAAGAGACAGGTCTGCCCGACGGTGTCCTGGGCGTTCGGGTCGCAGCCGCGCTCAATGAAGAATCTGCAGAGGGCGACGTGGCCTTCGCGAGCGGCGTAGAAGAGACAGGTCTGTTGCATGCGATCGCGTTGCGCCACGGTCAGGACGCGTTTCTCGTCGACGAGAAACTTGGCGAGCTCGACTGCTTCCTCGTCTTTGGAGCGCTGAGCAATCTCAAAAAGCAGTGTGCCCCGTGAAGTTGGGTCCACGAGCAGGTGCTGGTCCTGGATGAGTTTCTCCTGCAGCGCCTGCAAGGCTGACGCTTCCAGCGACGGATGCCGCTCCACGAGTTCCTGCCGATGTTTCTCGAAAGTCTTCTCGAAGGCCTCCTTGACGGCGTCGACCGGCTCGTGACGCGCGAGGCGGAAGAGCGGAAAAAACGGAGACACCGCCAGAGACACTCCAGGCGAGACGGCAGCCGAGAGGACACCCGGAGCTGAGGGCGAAGCAGCGACGGGCGCCGCTGAGAGCCCCGAAGCGCCTCCCACGGCCTCAGCAGCCGCCGACATCTCTGCGTCTGAGTAGAAGGTGGTTCCCGAAAACGGCGGGGGAGACGTCCTTCTCCGCGAAAGATGTAGAGAGAGGAAGGAAGGCGTGTGGAAGTAACGCGTAGGGTTTCTCTCACGCGAGACAACCGAGAGACCGGGAGTGACAGGGAGCGCGCAGGGAGAGCAGAGAGGGAAGAGACGAGGATCGAAAAAAACGGAGAGAACGAGCACACGCGAGAGGAGACGGGAGGAAAAAGTCGAGACGAAGCAGGGAAAACCTGCAGACAAGACGGACAAAGAGCCAAAGAGAATGCGTCCAACCTTCACACACTTGACACCACGAACGCGGGAGAGGGAAGAAGCACGACAGAGAAAACGAAAGGGACGAGGAAACAGAAAAAACGCGCTGATTTCAAGGACCTCGGGCCGTAGAGGCGCCGCACAGAAAACAGAGTTGCGCCAAAGTGTGGATCTTTTTCAATTCATTTTCTTCGCTCTCGCGAGTAAACTGTGAGTGTCGGCACAGCGTCCGTCCTCGGTGATTTGTCGCTGCCTCTCCGCGGATCAACGCGCACGCAACACATCTCGACTGCCGAGGCCTCTGCCATCATGCGTGCAGAGAAATCGGGGACACACGAGGTGGAGACAGAGAGAAGAGAATGGATGCATGCAGAGAGATCAGGGACACACGCGGTGGAGCCAGAGGCGCACGCAGCAGAGAGAAGAGCCTCCGAGCACGGCGCAGCGACGAGGAGAGACGCCAGAGAGAAGAGAATGGATGCAGGCGAGAGGGTGAAGGGGAACTGAAGAGACAAACGGTGTGTAGGCGAGAAGGGAGCACGATGGGAAGACACCCCGAATGCGTGGATCCTCTCTGAGGAAGCAGGAAGCGGAGGCCCAAGCGTTGCCTCCTGCCTCGCTTCTTCCACAGACTTGCCGCTTTCGCCACTTTCTCCGGGGCACACACTCGCGGAGGAAGGGCGGAACACGCTTCTTCTCGCGATTCACACTCGAGACAAAACACAGAGACGAAGAAAGCCGGCGCTGCAGAAAACAGAACGGAAAGACTTGAAGCTAACAGTCACGCTTTCCTCCCGCGGACTCTTCGCCGGTGCGGCACAGAACGCGAAGAAAAACAAGAGAAAAGACGGGGGAAAATGCGGACCGAAAAAACAAAGTGGAAGGCGCACTAGGAAGGCATGCCGTGTGATTGGTTTTTTCTCGTGCTCCGCAGCGCATGTGACGCTGGCGAAATGCTGGCGATCGGGAAAAACAGATATATGTATCCGAAAAAAATTATGCAGTTCCGTATATTTTACACGGATATCCTCTGCATATTTTCTGTAGCCGCGAGGGTGTACGAGCCGCGCATAAAAAAGGGAATGTCGTTACGTCTCGCGCTCTGGTTTTTCATGCTCTCCTCGCCGCCGCGCATAGTACAAAGTAAAATATATGTGGAGGAGTAGATGCAGCTTTCCGGCTCGTTTTCGCCTTGGCGGTCTCTGCTGCTTGGGGTCCACCGTCGTTTTCTCGTCTCCGCCCGCATCGCTTTGCGACAACTGAGCGCAAACGGGCGTGTGCGCTTCTACGCAGCTGAAGCCTCGCTTTCTCTAAATCGTCACAGCGAAGTAGTGAGCCTCTGGAAAAATGCAGTGAAGTCCATGTTCTTTTTAGCCGCAAATGGAAAGCGCTGCTAAGCAATAAAACAACCCTCAATGCATTTTCTAAATCTATTATGCAGATGTCCTGAGCAGCACACGCCGCCCGAGGTGTTACACGGGGTCGGCGTATAATCGGGTACATCTGGAAGCCACACGAAAAATCGTCAGGGCTATAGCGCGTATAGTGCGACAGGAATTTCGGTGCCGCATGGACGGCTACCTTGTCCTGTCGTGAAGGAGCGAAACGCTATTGGCTTAACAAAGAAGCAGGAGAAAGGTTTCTGCCGTTCTCGTGAGGAACACAACTGGACGGTACCCTGGAGTCCAGGCGCGAGAGCCGAGTCACCGTAAGGAGAAGACAGTTCCAAAGTACTTGTCCCTGTCTCCTTAAAATGTGCGCGAGAAAAATGAATACGGGAATAGGGCTCACGTTTCTCCTGCATTCGGCGTTGATAAGATGGGTTCGAAAGGAACTACAACAGCGTCGTGAACGATCGAGCGGCCGTCACTGTGTCGGGTATACACGCGCCTGTCGAGCGCTGGTGTCGTGATCAAGCAGCAGAGAGGTTGGAGTTGAAAGGTTCAGAAAACAACTATAGATATTATGGTTCGATGCATTGGGGAGACCGCGCTCTGAATTGACGCTTGTGTGTGTCTTGCTCCTTTTGGGGTTAAGTGGAAGACGGAGAGGCGGCGCGTTTGACCCAAGTTGCAGTTCGCGCCGCAGACGCAGAGGCCCACATGACCATGACGTAGCTGGCGGTTCGTTGTGTGCATGTCCTCCTTGCTTTTTCCCCGCGGGCGTGCGTCTGTTTTCTCTGTCTTGGTGACGCCACCGAATCACACAACCGTCCGCAATTCGAGAACTGTCGCAAACTGCGGAAAACTCGGTCCCTTCTGTCGCGCCTGCCTGCCGATTTCCACTTCCACCAGCTGGTGAGGTGTACAGACACCGGGAGGGAGCCGCAGACCGGGATCTTCCCGTCAAGATTCGGTGGTGAGAAAACGTCCTTTTCAAGGCGTGAACGGTGCGTCCGAGCCTGAATCCTGCGGATTTTTGACAGCGCAGACCCCGAGTCAGCAGGCCAGAAGCAGTTGCGAACGCTTCCGCAGCAAGCGACGATTTGCTGTTCGCGACGAAGCGGGAGGTCGAACCTCCCGTTGCCGCGCTGTGACGTCGAGCGGCGGAAGACCGTCGGCGAGTTTGCTGTTGTGAGCGCGTCCTTTTCATTTGTTTTCCCTTCGTACTTCGCTTCTGACCCTCTTCTGCCTTTCTTTTCTCCCGCCGGTGTCGTCCCGTGTCACTGTTTTTCCCGTTTGCCTGCATGCGCGCTCCGGCGGCATACTGTTCGTGTTGTCTTGCCGTTTTCCGTCCCTCGTGTCCTCGCCTGTGCCTCTCGTCGTCGCCTGCCTGTCTTGCACCCCCTGTCCACTCTCGTCTGGCCGTTCTCGAGTATATGCGTATGTTCGGACCGCGTTCCACTTCCTGCCGCTCTTGTCTCGCGTCGTAGAGGAAACTGCCGAGGCCAACATGGCACCGTCTCTGCAAAACACACCCGCCCCTTTCGTTCCAGCTGACATGCGCATGTCGCACTCCACATCCGCTTTTTTCCCCGCGTCTTTTTTTTTGGGGACGAACAAGCGAAATCACCCCGCAGCGTTCTCCGATTCCTTTCCTCAGACTGCAGAGTCGTTGTCCGTTCCGTCTTCGCCCTCTTCGTTTTCCGTCTCTGCTGGCGAGTTTCCTGGCGGCTCTGCCGAACCGAAGCGCCGGCGTCTGTCATCGCAGACTCCAGGGGAAGTCGCCAGTCAACGAATGTGTTCTGTCTCCTCTAATGACGACTGCGTGCTCGCGTCACTTCCGTCTTCTTTCGCGCCGGAGAGACGTGCTGGCGCCCCTGCATGCGTTTCCTCGTCTCCCCTTCCCTCGTCGTTCCCTCCCTTTTCTGCTTCTGCTTTCTCGCAGTGCCGCTCTCTGGAGTTCTCGAGAGGCTGCGCAGGCGCGCCGAGCCTCTTGTCGCATCTCTCGTCGGGAAGCGTCGCCGCCGCTTCTTCCGCTCCGTCTCTTCAGGCTGCTCACGCCGGCGGGTCGCGGTACCCGACTCGGCTGCTCCGCGACCGCGAGTGGGAAGTCGGCGAGACTGCCCAGAGAGACAAAGAGGACGGTGCGGCGCCGACGCTTCTCCCGCGACGCCCCAGAGGTCCAGGAGGCGGCAAGGCTGCCGCAGAAATGCTCCGAGGCTACGACTTGTACATGTGAAGGACCGCGCGGGACTACTCAGAGACCGATTTCCCAGCATTGTCGTGTCGAGGCAAGAACACATTTGCAAACATACATACATACATATATATATATATATATTTAAATATATATATATATATATTTATTTATATATATATTTAAATATATATATATATATATATTTATTTATATATATATTTAAATATATATATATATATTTATTTATATATATATTTAAATATATATATATATATATTTATTTATATATACGCCTTCATTTCTATGAGGAAACAGACGCAGGTGCACGCACCCCAGATCTCGCTGTACAGGCGCCAATAGACGTGCGGGGATCCTTCTGGGGACGAACGTGTGCAGGTACACCTTGATTCTGTCCCTATGTATATATATATATATATATATAGCTCATGAGCATTTCCGTCCGGAGTCTACGGTAGAAGAAGTCTACACATGGACGTTTTTTCATCGTTCTGAGCATGTGTATGAGGGGTTAAGGCTCGGAACGAGAGGCGCAGGCCGCGGGTCGATTTTTTTAGATTTGTGTCTGACGGGGGAGCAGGGGCGGAGGAGGCGCACGTCAGAGAGACCGTCTCGTGAGAGGTCTGTGCGTCTCGTCTCTCGCTCCTACGCATCTGGAGAGAAGCGATCGGCTCTCCAGACGCGTCTCTGGTTCACGAAATGCTTGCGCGAAAACGGAGCCAGGAGGGAGGTTTCTACGACACTTTCTCTCGCTTTTTAAAACAGCAATGGAACTGAAACACTTTGTCTTCTTACCGTGCGGCATGCGCCTGTCTCGAACAGCCGGATGAGGCCTCGTGGGCCAGAGATTCCTTTCCCGAGAGTCAGCACGCAGACTTGGCCCACTCCTCTCAGAGGTGCTTCTGCGCACTGGTCGCCCTTCTCACTAGAGACAGCCCTCCACTGATACACACTTTTCAGTGTTCCCATATATGTATATATACATATATATATATATATATGTATTGTGCAGGTGACTAGGAATACGGACTTCACGCGTAGATGCATAAACGGGCGTGTGATGTCAGCGAGTGCGTGCGTGACAGACTGACGCACACGGCCTTCGCAAAGATGTGCATCTTCTCACAAGCGAACTGTCTCGCACAGAACACTTTGTATCTCCAGAACCTACGGCAACCCCCTTTGCGCATTGACGTCTGACACAGATGTGTGTCATTTCTTTTCTCGCCGTTCCCTTCCCAGCTGTCGCGAGAATGCCGCCTTCCGGAGGATCTCGTCTCGGGCTATTCGTGAGTTGACGCTTCTTCTGGCCGTTCTCATTTTCATCCTCTGCGTGAATGCACACACACACACACACACACACACACATGTCAACGCACGTAGGTCTACGCTTATGCATGCATTTATTCATACGTATATATATATATATATATATATGTATATATATATATATATATATGGGGGTGTCTATGCTGGTTTGGCGGAATAGCTGAGGAGTGCGTTTCTGCTCGCCGGGAAAAACGCGGGGTGACTGGGCAGTCAGTCTCGTGTGAAGAGAGCCGTCGCGGTGGGAACGGTCGCTGAGAAAAGGCCATGTTTCCAGGAAAAGTAAACAGGAAATTCTGTGCGATCTAGATACACCTCACACCATGGCGAATCTCAAAGAAACAGTGCCGAAGAGATCGAAAGAAGACCACAGAGATGCAAGGCAAGAAAATGGGATGATTTTTGGGCTGATACTCGGGTAGAACGTCGTTTTAAAAGAACACGGTGAAGCTAGGTGAGCTGGGACCTCAGCTTTGAAGTTTCTCGACTCGCCGCCTCTGTCCTGCCGCGACTTTTTTACAGAAAACGAAAAGATTAAAAAGAAAAGGGAAAAGGCAACACGCAGAGGTTTTTTCAAACGTAGCAAAAGATTCGAGAGTGGTGGTTCGCCTCCCCGGGGATTCCCGTTCAGAAATATCTAGAATCACTCAGTTTTATCAACGAGAAGCAGAAGGGGACTTTTTTTAGAAGAGAGGGAAACGGTGGACAGAGGAGAGGGGTCGTTGTCGCTTTCCCTCCCTTCGAAAATCTCCACTAGGCCATCTCTTTCCGGGAATCGCCACCAGAACCCAATCTCTCGTTTTCCGTCTTGATTCAGTACCCTCCCCCGTGCTGCCCTGAAGCAAAATTCTACCTACTACTGATTCCAGCATTTCCGTCCATCGCCTCATCTTTTCTCCCCATGCCGCTCTCGTTCTCTCTCCTATCTCTCTCTAGATTCTTGCCTACTACCTTCTCTTTCTCTCTCTCGCTCGTGTCTCTCCTCTGCGTAACTCTCTCTTCCTCGGTCTCTATCACTGTCCCTCCTCTCATCTCTGTCCCTCCTCTCATCTCTGTCCCTCCTCTCGTCTCTGTATTTCCTCTCGTCTCTGTATTTCCTCTCGTCTCTCTCTCTCCTCTCGTCTCTCTCTCTCCACGCGTATCTATCTCTCCTCTCATCTCGCTCTCTCTTTTCATCTCTGTCCCTCCTCTCGTCTCTATCTCTCCTCTCAACTCTCTCTCTCCTCTCGTCTCTATCTCTCCTCTCATCTCTATCTCTCCTCTCATCTCTATCTCTCCTCTCATCTCTGTCTCTCCTCTCAACTCTCTCTCTGTTCTCAACTCTCTCTCTCCTCGCGTATCTGTCCCTTTGCGAGTCGTCTTCGGAGTTATCGGAATCGCTGGAGCTACTGTCGCTCTCATCGCCGTCGACTGTCTCTTCGAGCCTTCGCCTCTTCATCTTCTTTATTCTCTTCATCTCCTTTTTCTCGCGCTTTCTCTCCGCCTTCAGCCGCCTCTTCTCTTCCTTCTGTCTCCTTCGCTCCGCACGGAGGACTTGCTTCGCCTCCTCCTCCGCGTCTTCATTCACTTGTTTCAGCATCTCCTCGAATTCCTCAGCCCACATTTCGTCGACGTCTTTCCCGTGTCGCCCCGCGATCTTTGTTTGCAACGCTTCTGTCTCTTTCTGCAGGCGCGCCGCCTGCGACAGCGCCGCTTCCTTCTTCTTCTCGTCTTCTGTCACCCGATACACTCCAATGCCGGCTCCTTCTGCTCCGGTAGCTTCATACTCCCCTCCCTGAAACACAAAATGAGCACCACACACACGCACACTTCTACACACATACAGTCTCCTGCCGCACACGCGCCAAACATGTGCACACATCTACAACGCCTATCCACGTATCCATTTACGATTGGGTCAGAAGGCAGCCTGTGAATCTAAATAAAAGATATTTATAGTTGTTTATGCAGATATGGAGACATAGAGATAGAACAT
This sequence comes from Neospora caninum Liverpool, assembly GCF_000208865.1. Taxonomy (NCBI): domain Eukaryota; phylum Apicomplexa; class Conoidasida; order Eucoccidiorida; family Sarcocystidae; genus Neospora; species Neospora caninum. Next base: position 424,053 of record NC_018394.1, on the reverse strand, counting down.
GAGATGGATACGCACGAGGGGCAAGGAATTGGATGACTACACACATACCCCGGCTCTTAACAGCCTCATGTGCAGCAGAAAAAGACTTGTCGACGTTACTCTGTGTATCTTCTGTGTGCAAATACACCGTTGCCCGGGTATGTGCCTATGGGAGTGCGCCTCTTTTTCTCTGCCTCTGTTTTTCAACGGAAACATGTTTCGTGCTCCACCACAAGTGCAGACTCCCAGAAAAGAGGCGACACAAATGGATGGCATGCACGCGTACACCTCGACGTATGCAGCTGCATGAGGATGCAGCTGAACTCCCGAGACACGCCACGGAGACACTCTCTTGGCGAGATAGGGGCGTCTCCACTGATGTACAACTCGTGCTTTCCTCTGCTGGTGAGTCTACACAAGAGACACCAAGAAAGGGTGTAGAAAAACTGGCAAGTGCGACAGAGAGAGCGACAATCTCTGCGAGGAGAGAGGGCGACTCGGGAAGAGTGGGGTCGACACCACGCGTGAGCGAGTTTACATCGTCGTCTTCGTCTTTTCGCGGCGGTCGGTAGTTCTTGCAGTGGTCAACTCGCAGTGTGCTGTTAAGCAGCTTCATGCCGTTTGCGTTGTCAACCGCGAGGATCGTTGATCGCTGATCCTCGTACGCCAAGAAACAGAATCCTTTTGGAACGCCTAACAAGCAAACCACCCGCCACACAGAAAGCCTATGGTCGAGGCGGCGCCAGAACGTGGAGAGACGGGAGAAAGAGAAGAAAGAAAAGAAAGAGAAGGAGCAGGAACCCTGTCACGAACACGTGAAGAGCCCCCGAGCGATCACTCAAGTGCGAGCGGAACAGGCGGTCTTTGTTTAAATAGAGTATCTGTCTATGCACGCACAAATATACATTTATATCGACTGCAATGCTTTTGTTTGGCCTCACCGGTTTTTCTATCGCGGACGAGATGGATGTCCACCGGTTCGCCCCACTGGGAGAAGACGATGATGATGTCTCCTTCGGTTAGACGAACATCCAGGCCACCTGAACGGACACCCCACACGCCGGATCGTGAAAAAGAGAGGAAAAAAAAGGAGAAAGAAGAGGACGGAAAGAGCAGCGAGAAAAGGAACTCCGGAAGAGGGAAAAACAGCTGGAGACAGGATTTGGTGACGACACACAGAAGACGAGAATTGCTGAAACTTCCCAGAGGGCGGAAAATTAGGAAGAAAGCACAGACGCACAAGTTTCAAACGACACGTCTCCAAAACACAAACAGGAAGGATGTGTTTTTGCGGGCCGTCTCTTTCCGTGCCGACTCGTGTTCCTCCGCTCCTTGTCACCGCACATCCTCCCGCATGGTCTGGCTTCTAAACCCCCGGAGCCTTTTCACCCGCCAGGCAAGCCGCGTGCCATCCTCGCTCTCGCTGAAAAATCGACGCTTCCCCGTGTTTGCTCTCTCTTCCGTTTCCCAGCTGGTGTCAGTTATTAAAATTTGCCTCCTTTTGTGTTGCATCACGAGAGAGAGGCGGTGGAAGGTCGGGACAGGGACGAAGTATGCAGACGGGAAGACCGTTTTTTGGGTTTCGATCGTGTCTCTGTTTGCGAGATGGAAAAAGGCCGCGCACTCTTACCGATGAAAATGTAGGAAGAATTGCGGTACGTCCAGTGCCAGGAAGCCTCGCCGGTGAGGTTGTGTTTCAATTCCAACTCGTTGAGTTTCCACACTGCCTGGATGTTCGCGTTTGCCGGGGCGTTCACCCGCGAAGGATCTGCGGCCGGGATAATCTCCATTTCAAACGCAGGGAGAGAATGAGAAAGAAAGAGAAGCAGAAAGAAAGGGAAGAGAAAGAGAGAAGAGGAAGAGATGGGAAGAAAGAGAAGGAGAAAAGAGAAAGACAAAGGAAGAAAGAGAAAGAAAGAGAGAGAGAAAGAAAGAGAAAGAGAGAAAGAGAAGAGGAAAGAAAGAGAAGGAGAGAAGAACGGACCAAGGAGGCGGAGAGGGCCTAAATAGCTCGGGGCGAACGAAGGAGGCGTGGAGGGAGAAGCAGGCGCGGGCGAAAATCCGAGAGAAACGACTGGAGAGAAAGACTGGAAAGCTGGAAAAAGAAAGCAGGAAGAGGAGAAGAAAAAGTAGATAAGAGAGGAGGAAACGGCGGTCGAGGACAGCTCGAAAGGTAGGGCCTGAGGAAGAGCGAGGCAAGACAGGATTAAAAGGGACGAGGCCAGGAAGGGGATTTTTGCGGTCCCCCGAAGAAAGGGGAAAAGCAGAAGAAGAAAGGTGAACAAAGGAAAGGCACAGGGAGGAAAAAAGAACGGAGAGCTTGTTTTTTCGGAGGAACAATGGCAAAGACCGTTTTCCTCACGCTGCAGAGCGCTTGCATGCAGAGAAAGCATGCACACAGGATCGCTCGACGGCCTCTCTCTCTCTCTCTCGCTTCAGAGTGGAATCGTTCTGAAACGTATTTGCGCAGGAAGCGAAAAACAAACGGTTGGAAAGACAAAGCCAGAAGATGACGAAACGGAGAGGAAGAAAGGAATGGGTTTCTAAAGGAGAAGCGGGCTACTGAGGGTGCGCCATGAAAAAGAGGCAAGACTTGTTCTCAACCTTCTCCACTTTGTTTTTTCTTGTCTAAAATTGTTGGGAACCTAGCGGCATTTCCAAAGTTGCTTGGCGCCGCCTTTTGCGCCTTCACTTCCGTCACGGAGGTCTGGGGAGAGGCGCGGCAAGCAGAGTGGAAGTCGACCTTCTTGGTCCAAGCACTCAGCTGGGCATTGAAACACCGTCTCGAGCGCCCCAAACGACAACTTTGAAGTCTCAAGCGGCTGCGATAGCGCCACACTAAACGCGACAGCCATGAAAGCACAATGCAACAGGGAACCGGTAGTTATAAATATTTCTCCCCTTCTGTTCCTTTTTCACCTGCCTTCCCTCGCTCACATCCGTCCGCAAAAGTGCAAGATCTATTGCATACAGCACAATCCGACAAATATATATATATATATATATATATATATATAGATATATACATAGATGTATATATAATAAATATATATATATACATGTGTATATATAATAAATATATAATCTATCTATCTATCTATCTATCTATCTATCTATCTATCTATCTATACATATATATATATATATATATATACGTATTTGTATTTTGTTGTGTATCTCTCGAAGGACTGCAAAGCCGCGTCAGTCTCTCTACGGGCGTATGCAGAACCTTTAAAGCTTTCGGTCCCGTCTGGGTGACCTTTTCGGCATTCCTTTCTCCAATTTTACCGAGACCCCCCATTGCACTCCACGGTCTATATTTGTATCCACTTGTTCTTTAGGCAGAAGACAGTCTTCTTTCTCTCCTGAAAGCACCCCGCAAGAGAAGCCAAAGTGGCCTTCGTGTCTGTGTCCAGATGGGCGTACACCCCAACAACGAGAAGCTGCCTATGAGATTTGTGAAAAAGACAGCAGCCTTTTCCCTCCAACTTTCATTTCCGCTTCCTTGCGATTTCCGAGAGGACCTCTCTGGCACTGCAAACTCGATGAAACACAAAAATCTCCAGAAGCTCCTCCGCCGACAGTTTCTCGGCTTTGCTGTCGACGCTCAGCAGCGCAGTGCGACAAAATACTTGCACATCTCTCTACATGGAGAGATTTAAAAACATTACAGAAACACGAATGCAGCAAAAAAGTACATACACAGACACATATTCAAATATATATATATATATATATATATATATATGTATCGTCAACACACGTGTTTGGCAGCCAGCGTATCGGTTAGCACAGCTCTCAATATTTATATATATACATATATAATATATGTGTGTACATATACGTTTATATTTGCATGCGTAGAAATATGTATCTGCCTTCAGAGACGTATAGGAATACTTGCCAGGATATTGTTTCAGTAGACGCGGAGGTCCCACGCAGCAGCGAACGAATCAGAGAAAGCAAAAGTGTCGTTCGAGTGTCGGAACGATGCATGCCTATGAAAATTTCTCCTGCTTCCAGCATGCAGAGCGGTGGGAGCGACGATTCCTGTCGCTTGTTGTCCGCACAGAAGAGGGAGCAAGACTAAAGGTATCTAGTGTCGGTGAAGTGTGCGGATTATGCAACCTGTGTAAAGATACGAAACCTTGTTTACGCTGTAAAAAACTCAGCGAACGGCGCACGGGTGAAAGGCATGCAGATCTACGCCTCGCAGATGTGAAAGAGCTACATGCCTTTGATTCGTCGAGTTTCGCAGACTAGCGTGGTCTGCGCAGCGTGCGGTAGACAACCGCTGGGCATTCCCTCTACTCGTTATCGAAAAGCTTTTCCCGCGGAGTCAAATGTGTTGGGATTTGGTGACACGCGATTTTTCGCCTGATGAAAGTGTTCTCTCTTTTCCCACTTTTTTCCCCACACCCCAAAGAAAAAAGTGTTAAAGCCCTCCGAAAACACACTGGCCGATGCCGCAATCGCGAAACTTCTCTGAAGAGGCGTTTGCCTTCAAGAAGGTATCGCCTCGCGAGGGAACAGCGCTGCAAGAGGCGTCTCCCTTCTTCATTTCTCGCCCTTCTTTAGTTCGCCTTTTGCCTTTGAAGATCCCGCAACCTCGTTTTTCCAACTTTCGTCCGAGTTTGTTCCAGCCTGTACCTTCCTTCTCGAGGGCACCTCGTCCAAACCGTGAGTCACCGTTCTTCTCTTCTTTAGCTCTTCTTCCCATACGTCTCTTCTCCTTTAGATCTTCTCGTCTTCTCTTTCTCTCTTTCTCTCGTTCTCGTTTCTTTCGCTCTTCTGTGCTGGACATCTCGCTTCTCTCTTTTTCTGTCGCTGCTTCCTCTTTGTTGTCTCGCGTCCCGTCTCGCGATTTCCGGAATTCAGACTGCCACCCGCTGAGGCAGAGACGCGCGTCTTCTCCCTCGCCGCCTGGTGTACGTACACCTCGAGGTGTCTCTCTGCATGCATGCCTGTTCGCCGCTTCGTTTCGCGCCTGACCGCCTTGTGGGGTTCGTTCTCTCCGCGCCTTTTCATGCCTTGTGCCCGTGCGTGTGGTGCCGGTGATGGTGTCGATTGGTGTGCTGAAAATCTTCAACGTCCTCTCTGAACAAATCGAGTTCTGCTCGTTGTCCCTGCATCTCGCGCTGCTGCTCCTGCCACAACAGCCTCTGTTCCTCTCTGCGTCGGTGCTGCAAACCAAGCAGAAACAAACGACACCGCGGGATCCAAAAACCGTCCGCAGACGAAGGCAACGCAGGCGCTGATGCCGCTAGAAAGCAACTCCGCGCCCCACAATAAGGCACCAAAAGAGATATACATCGCGGGGGGTTGCATCATTAAGTCTGTGCAGAGAAAGCCAGAGAAAGACCCAGAGAAAAGATCGCTCTTACCTTCTTTTCCGACCGCGACTTCCGATGGCGTCCTTCGCTGTGCATGCGCAGCTTCTCTTGGCGTTTTCGCTCCTCCTTGACGCGGCGAGCTTCCTCCTGTGCATGCGAGCGCGGGGCGACACATCCGAGAGGCCAGCGCTACCGGTGAACAGAGAAAAAGACGCGAAAGTGGAAGCACGAGCGGACAACGACTATGGACATGTGGCGGGGGGTGCGCAAATCGCAGAGAAGACGCGACACCAGCACGCATGCAGGTTTCGCAAACCCCACCAAAGAGGATCAGGAGAGGCAAAAGCCTGCAACGGCTGCCAAGAAATGGAAAAAGTCGCAAATGCAACGGACGAGAAGATGTGAAAGCCTCTGATAAAGAAGAGGGAATCGCAGAACGCAGAGAGGCAAGAAACGCCGGAAGAGAGAAGGCCGGGGTAGACGGAATGAATGGCCGAAACAAAAAACGGAGCCCGCGCTGAGAGGCGGGGACAGCTAGTGCACCACTTTTGTTCCTACCGCTTCGCTTACCACCGGCATGAAATTTGACGGATTCGAAATGTCTGTGCAAGGCCCGCGAGTCTGAAGGCTGCAAACACCAAAAGCAAAGACGCACACGTGCGGAGAAACGCCCCTAAGCACCGAGCGAAAGCGACAGAGAGGGAGAAAAAGAAGCGGGGAGAGAGCATGCGAGACAGAGAACAGAGGCAGGCGTATCCATCAACAGGTGGATCAACATCAGACGAACAGATATGTGCGAGACGGAGAGAAAAAAAGACAAAGATGTAGAGAGATCAGCAGCCTGTGGACACACACCTACATATATACATGTGTGTGCGTATATGTCTCTACACACATACGGGGAGAGGTGGAAAGGGAGACTCGATTTGAAGCGTATATCTCTCGTTTCTGGGTACGCCCACCGTATATGCATGCAGATGGAGGGCGAGGATTTCTCTTGAACCCTTGATTTGTTGCGTGTGTTTTACCTCACGAACTTGCTGATTCGTCTCCATTTTTTCGAAGTGAGGAGGAGTTGCGTGAGGAAGGATTTCCCATCTTCTCCTTGTGCGCCATCCCGGCTCAAACACCCTGCGCCGCTGAGGCGCGACTGAGAAACGGGAACCACACAGCCGAGATTGGAAAAGGAGTTCGGAGAGGAGACACCTGAGGGGGAGAGCACAAAGGCATGAGGGAGGAAGAAGGGAGAGGAGTACGGCGAGGGCGAAGTTCCGCCGGAACCTTCCAGAGACGCCGCCAAGCCGCCTCTGTCCAACGCCTCCGACGAGGCGGTCTGTAGCGCCAGGGGGAAGAGAGAGCCCTGAGGAGGCACGGCGAAGGATTGAAAAGAAGACATCGACGAGGCGGAAGTCGTGGTAAAGAAAAAAGGCGGCGAAATCTCGTAGCAGCAACATCGCGTTGCGCTCCGACTGTGCGGACAGCAACACACCCCAGGGTCGCCTCCCAGCTCCGAGGTGGAGCCCAACGAGCGACTGTCTCCTGTCTCCGCGGTCGAAGGCCCCGCCGCAGGCTCCTGAGCCTCGCTCGCGCCCGCCAGGGGAGACGGCGAGGGCGAAAAAGAGGGAGAGAAGGAAGCAGGAAGACGAGGAGGCAAGTGCAGCTCAGAAGAAGAATGACGCGCCGCGTCGGGGAGACGGCTGCATGCAGACGGAGGAAGGTGGAAGGCTCCAGAAGCCGAAGAAAAGGAAGAGGAAGACTCGGGCGCCTTAGCCAGCAGAGACGAGGCGGGGAGAGAGATGAGCGCAGACGCGAGGGAAGGCGAAAGACGGGTGTCGCCTGGCACATCTCCCTCCGCAGATAAACGCCCTCCAACAGCTTGTGACGCTCCGCCCAGCTGAAAAACACGAAACAAAACATGCGAAGGAAACCGCCTCAACACCAGTGCGCCCCAAAAAGCCCACACCCGAGCAAGAACGCTTCGAGTGTCCCACAGAAATGCAAAGAGACCTAGAGCATCTGTTCCTACAGATATATATATATATATATATATATATATGGTATAGATCTGTATTGGAGAGTCGACGACGGTGTGGAGCGCCGAATGTCTTCAGTTTGAGCTTCCATGGCTCTTCTGTGCGCGTACCTCCTCTGTGCAGGCGCGACGCTTTTCTGCACTGGCTGATCCCGCCGCTGTATCTTCACGTTCCGCTTCTTCATGCGTGGATCGTTCGTCTGTCTGTTCTCGCGCGTTTCGCTCGTCGGGTTCGCCTTCTCCGTCCTGGGGAGTTCGCTTTCCCTCTGACGTTTTTGCGGGCAGAGCACCAAAGACCGCGGCGGCGACTGCCTGCGCGAGCAGCGAGGAGACTAGAGTGGAGGCTTCACTGTTGATCTCTTCTCTCGCAAGTCCCTCCAGTTCGTCGAGTTCGCCCTTCTGCGCCACCGCCGCGTTACTCTCTCCACCCGAAACATCTGCGTTATTCTCTCTCCTGTCTCTGTCTTTGGCGTCCCGCTCTTCTTCCCCCATGCACACTTCCTTCTCCCCTGCTCTTTCTCCTTGTTCTGCGTCGTGTTCTCCGTTTTCTTCTCCTGGTTCTTCTCTTCCGTCTTCACCTCGTTCTTTTCCCTTTTCTTCTCTCGCCGCGGAATTCCCGTCGGGCTCGGACGGCTCGCAGGCCGCTCCCAGCGGCGCAGCGTCGCGATTTCTGTCGCTGCGCGATTGCGGCGAGGAGAGTGGCGAGAGAAAGTCGACGGGAGAGGCAAAGAAGGGAGAGGCTTCGTCGTCCCTCGCGCTCTGCTCCCGCGGCGCGGGGCGCGCGCGAGGCGACTCCAGAGAAGGCAGCGAGGCGCATGCATCCGTTCCGGGTTTCGGCGTCAGGAAGGCAGCAGACAGGGGCGACGCAAAGAGGGCGCGCGAGGGCGAGAAGGACGAGTTTTCCTCAGACGAAGGCGCCGCTGCTCGACGGGACGGAGAGAGAGGCCGCGAGGAACGCGTTGCGTGCGCGGATCCCGTCTCGCGGACGTGCAGCGCCTCTGGAGAGACTTGCATGGACCCACCTGACTCGGGGCTTCCGGCTGCCTCGCCAGAGGTGTCTTCGCGCCTCGAGGCGGCAGGAGAGAAAAAGCACGATTCCGGCGGAACACTCGAGAAGGGCGATGCAACAGACTCACGACTGTCCCTGTTCTCGGCGTTCCTGTCTCGCCGTCGCCCGCCGGCTTTCGTCGGCGAGCGATCGGCAGAAGGCGACAGGCTTGCCACCGGAGAGGCGAAGAAAGGCGACACAGAAGCTGGACTCAGATCCCTCGGTCCGAAAGCGACCCCACACTTCTTCCCCTCTCTCTCGAGCAGTTCACGCAGATCGTCCTCGCAAGTCTCGGCGCCTCTCCCGCGCGTCCCGTCCTCGCCGTCGAGTGCAGGCTCGAGACGCGAGGCGAGCGAAGCCGCGGAGCTGAGGGTGCCCAGAGCGCTCTCAGAGACACGATTTGGAAAGAGACAAGCGCCCTCGGGGCCCGACGCCGGACGCGACGTGGGGCCATGAGGTGTCTGTACACCACTCGGGAAAGACGGCACCCTCCCTTCTTCGCTCTCTTCTTCTTCCTCTCTTTCGCGTTGGCCATCCACGAATCGCAGAGACTCTAGACGTCCGCCGCTCTGTCCTCGCATCTCTTCATTTCTCGCTCCTGCTAGCTCGTCACTTCTCTCTCCTTCCGCCTCGTTGCGCTCTCCTCCCTTCTCGTCTTTCTCTCCTTTGGCTACGCGTTTGCTCTCCGCGTTCTCTGCATTCCTCCCGCTTTGCGAGTCTTCTGTCTGTCGCGCTCGTGCACTTTCACTCAGCAGCTCGGCCAGCGCGCGTCTGCCCTTCCCGCTGTGCTGACAGCTGCTACAGCTACTGCAATGCACGTGGGGCACTGGGGGAATCGCCATGCCCAGCGTCGCGCCGGCGGCTTCTCTGCAAGTGTTGCAGGAGCAGAGGGAGACGAGGCCTTGATTGGAAAAGCTAGAGAGGACGGACGAGAGCGAGGAGGACGGCGCGAAGAAGGCCGAGACCGCAGAAGGCGTCCCGCGTGGACCGGTCCAGCTGGGGCCGAGTCCCGCGCTCGCAACACTCCGAGAAGCGAAGGACTGGAGCGGCGAAGGCAGAGACGAGAACGGAAGAGAGAACCTCGAGCTGTCGCCGCCTTGAGTCGCGGAACGAGACACCCCATCGGCAGTCGGGAGCGTCTCCGCGTCTCCGCACGCGCCGAGAGCCTCGAGTCTCTCGCCGGCCGCGGAGACCGACGGAGACAGCGGCTGCGAGGGGATGCCTCGTTCCGCGCCGTCGAGCGACGCCTTCCCCTCCACACCCAAAGACACGTTTCGTGGACTCCCTGGGAGCGGCGAAGGCGCAAAGTTCGCCGCAGCCGCGACGCGCATCATCGGCGCCGGCGGAGACAGCACCACCGGATCGTCCATCGTCGGCGGCACCGGATCGAGGGCGAGGACCGGCTGAGGCGGATACGAGGCGCATATAAAGGACGGCGAGAGACATGCGGAGGGTGAAGGCGGCGCGAGGGGACACGGCGACGCCGAAGGCGAGACGAACGCCGGCGACGGAGAAGACAGCAGAGGCAGAGCAGAGAAGGACGACGCATGCAACACGCGACCGCCCGGAGAGAGAGCCAAGCTCGTGTGGTGCGTCGGCGTCGGCGTCGACGGCACCGAGGACGAAGACGAGGAAGACAACGCAGGGAGATCGTCTGGAAATCCGAGACCTTCCGTCGACGTGCGGTAAAAGTGATTCAAGTGAACAAGGAGATCCATGATTGCTCCCAAACCCTCTGCAGAGAAAAGAGACGGGAAGATGACAGCCACAAAGACACGTGGAAAGTTTGGATCCCTGTTGGCCATGACCTTAAGGCGTCGAAATCTACGGAGAGGCTGTAGCGCGAGTCCCCCCTGGTGTCTGTGTGTGTGTCTCGCCCCCGGATTCGCGGCCGCGCTCGTCGCGCTCCTCACCCTTGGTGTTTGCCTTCTTATGCAGGCGTCGCCGAAAACTGGACACGGCCGCGTCCAAACGCTCGAGCAACCGGTACTGAACAAACACCAGCCGCTGCAGCTCGTTACAGCCATGGTCGGCTACCTGATGATCACACAGAGGCGTTTCAAAAACAAGACGAAAGTTGACATTCAGGCGACCGTGTATCGACATCGAGACGCAGGCCTGCATATGTATACGCAAATACACGAACACATACATTATACATACAATTCACATGGAGAGGGACAGAGATATTTTGGATCAAAAGGTAAATGTACGCAGAGAGAAGAGAGACCAAGAGTCGGCGAGACAGCGATACAGACAGACGCAGTGAAAGGTGCACACGTTAGAGTGAGGGAAACCCGGAAACACAGATACACCTCCATACACACTTCTCCAGAGAGAGAAGTATATACACATGCATATGCATGAATATACATATGTATGTATGTATGTATGTATGTATGTATGTATGTATGTATGTATGTATGTATGTATGTATGTATGTATGTATATATGTATATATGTATATATAAGTATATAATCGTATATATGTATATATATACATATATATGTGTAGAGAGAGCTATGCAAATTTTCCCTGGGCATCGCGGGCACTGGCGAGCGACAGACCTTTTTGAAGATCGGCAGGCATTTGCTCATGAAGATCGTGTTTTTGGTGAAGAGGAAGAAGCAGTCGGTGAGGCGTTTCCACAATTTGACGGGGACCAAAGGCAGAGTGGCAGCGGGGCTGAGTTCGACGACGCTTCTGAAAAGCTCCAGCAGTTCGACTACGCGATACCCCAGGCGCCGCGAACAAGTCGACTTCCCGAACGCGGAAGCGTGAACGCCTCGCGACCTAAACCGAACGCAACGACGCCCTCTCTCGAAAACGAATTAAACACGCATATACGCATAGAAATATACCTATATTCCTGTGTACCTACATATATATATATATATGTATATATATATATATATATATATGTATATATATGCATGTAAAACCATAAATACATATCTACACCTTTATATGCTTGTGCATATGCGATACGTATTCTGAGAGGCACTTATACATCCACGTCTACAAGTATCCATATATGGATGTGTGTATGTAGAACTATACAAGCATATACAAACATATGTTTTGCACGCGAGTGTCTGTTGTTGCGTGGCGAATGACTGGGTTGCGGCCGAGAAGCCGCGCGTGTCTCGGAGCATCGCTTTTTTCCCATTTCCACAGAGTGTTCTGGGACCTCGGCACGCCTCTGTCAGGATGTCTCCACAAAATTTATCGCGTTCCAACCGCTCCGAGTGGACAGAGAAAACGGCGGACGCCCGCACATGGTTCGCGGCGGTGGAAGCGCGTCTTGCCTGGAAATCGAGACGTAAAGGAGATCGCCGAGTCGAGAAATCCAGGGGAGACACGCCGCAGCGACGTCTTCTCGGAAGACGGTGAGGACGCGCCCGGGATGGGCGTGGTAGAGGATTGCGGAGAGGAGTGAGACGCCGCTTTCTCTGGAGCGGCCGAGCAGAATCGCGCGAAAGAGGAGAGGGATGACCTGTGAGTGAAGGAAGGTGACTTCGAGCAGGCGTTTCTGCAAATCCATGCTCAACTCCACGTCGTTGTACACTTCCTCCATTCCCAACACGCGGTCCTGCAGCTTCTGTTGTAGCCAACTCTGCGGAAGGAAAACACAGACTCAAATTGAAAAGAAATGACAAGAAAAACAGAGGAACCCAGAAAGGCAAGCACGCGCCGGAGGATCCGCGAGAAAGGAGTGACGAGAGAAGAGAGGGGGAGTCAGGAGAGAGAAAGAGGCCGCGAAAGAGAGAACGAGAGAGAGAAAGAGAAGATTGCGGACGGCAGACGAGACGTCCGGAGCATTTATCTGTGTGTTTGAAAGGTAGAGGCACTGGCGTGGTGAGACCGACGAGAGCTTTGAAGGTCGTCTTTCACCTCCAACTGAGAAGAAAGGACCCGGTTTTTGCTTGCCTGAAACTGTGCTTCGCTGATTCCCGGTGTATACGCATGTATCCCCACGCAGCCTGGCGGTCGGCAGTTTGGGTGTTTGTAGCTTCCCTCCAAGATGCGTTGGAGCAGAACATCAAGGCCCTCGTGGAGACCGAAGAAGACGAGAGGATGAGGTTGTCTCGCGTCCTTCCTCTCGGACAAAGAAGCGGAGGACGCACAGGCAAGTCGCGCATGCACAGCCTCGTCGAGGGACGAGTCCGAGAGCGAGGTCTCAAACCCGGCTGCAGTCAACCTGCTTTCCTCTCCCTCGGCAGTCCCTTCGTCGCTCCCGTCTTCCCCTTCGTCTGGGAAACCACGCGAGGAAGCCGCGTGCGTCGACAGAGCTGCGTGCTTCCCGAGATCTTTCGCGTTTCGGTCTTCCCTCTTGGTTTTCTTCCACGACCGTTTTCTGCGTTCTTCTTCGCGACAGCGCGCGTCTTCTCTCCGCATGCGTTCGCGCCGTCTTCTCTCCCCTTTTCGGCGTCTCCCTGCAAACTCCCGCCACAACTGAAAGTGCAGAGGCAACTTGGCATCCCTCTTCTCGTCGTGCACCGGAACTGACTCCAGTCCATCGAGTCTTCTCTTTGTCCCCTCGCCTGCTCTCCCAGGCTTGTTCTCGCCGCGCGCTCGCCCTCCCTCGCCCGCTGCGGATTCGCCTCCACGCAGCGCCTCGCCGCTTTCGGGCGGCGGCCACTTCCGCGGTCTCCGTTCGCCCTCGTCGTCCGACAAGAACAGAAAAGGGAACTGCATGTGTAGGTGGTGCACGGCCTGTCTGTGCTGGACTTGCTGCGGCGTCACGCACAAGGCCCCAAAGAGGAAGAAGCCGCGCGCGGCCAAGGCGGCGAGAGAGTGCGCGCGCTGGCGATACTGACAACCAGTCGATTGCAGAACGTGGATCTTTGGGTGTTTCCGCTCTGCGCGAGGCCGGGGACTCGGAGTCTCGGGGAAATGCTGCACATGCAGCGTGGGCGGCGGGAAAGACGAAGACGGCGCGAGCGCCGCAGGCGCTCCAGGCTTCCCCCGCGACGGCGACGAGACCGAAGGGAGAACCGGAAAAGACGCAGAGGCGGAAGACAGCGCAGAACGGTGAGACAAAGCCGCACCTTGCGACGGCACGTCTGACAAGGAGAGGGACAGCACGGAGGAAAACAGAGGTTCCTTCCTGGACGCCGGGAGACTCGCGGCAGACTCCGGAGGCGGAGTCACAAACGCTGCGTAAGGCCTCGAGTCTGCGTGCGCGTCCTGAGACTCTGGAAGCGCCGAGTTGTCTGTGGGGAGAGAAGACGAAGACTCGGAAGACATGGACGAGAAGGACGAGAGCGGAGACAGTTGAGCAGGGGGGTGGCGAAGAGACACTTCGCGCGGTCCGAAACCCGCAGCAGCGACGGGGCCTGGCCGAGGAGGAGTCGCCTCGGCAGGCAGCGACACGCGCGAAGAACTTGGCACGAAGGCCTCGCTCTCAACCGCATGCGGCTCTGGGGACAGGCGGCGATGCAGCTTTCGCGGGAAGCTGACCCGTCTGAGGACACAGAAGAGGGAACGGGAGACAAACGAAAAGGAATCTGAGCTGGAAGGAAAAACCCCGCGTCGCGAAAAAAACGTGTACACGCCGTAGCCACAGCTTTCTCCCTCGGGGGATTCTTGGAAACACCCCCTGAAAAAGGGACGCATCAGAGGCCAATAGAAAAGGACACGCCAGATGCGTTCTCGCCTTCGTTCTCTCTCTCTTCTTCCCTCTCTCCTCTCGTTCTCTCTCTCCTCTCGTTCTCTCCCTTTTCTTCCCGCTGCTCGTCTCTTCCCTCTCTATCTCCCTCCTCCCAGCCCCGCCCCTGCATTATCTTGTTCTCTCTGACCTTGTTCCGCCGTCGTCTGTGCCTCGACTGGTGTTGCCTTCGGTGTATCCGCACCCTGCACTTCCTCCGCGTTTTCCGCGTCGTCTGCTCGCGTGTTGCCCGACGAGTCGACAGGAGCCCAGGGGCGACGCCGCGTCCTGCGCGTCCCTGCGCGGACTCGCCTCGCCTCCCCACAGCCACTCTGGGAAGTGCAGCGAGGAGGCGGTGAGGAAATCTTCGTCCTCCAGTCGCTCCACAACCTCTTTCGGCCTGTCGCTCGCCAGGCCAGTGCACCGGTCTCCTCGCGGGTCGCGCTCTGCATGCGCCTCTTCCCGTCGACTGAGAAAGCCTTCGGATCGGTGTGGAGCGAGGCGCGCGCTTGGGAGGGATCCCCGTCTGGAAGGCGAGACGGCCCGGTTTTCCTTGAACTGTTTTCCCGCGAACAGCAGAAGCGTGAGGAGGCGCCGACGCGCGTCCCCAGTCCCACAGCGGTACACACGCCACCCGAGCAACGCAGATGCGCGGGAAGGCTCGCGACGCGCGCTGCGTCTTGCAGGTTGGCTTCCCTCCGCGACTTGCTGGCTCGCCTCTTCCGCGGCGTCTCCAGCGTCTTGCAGGCCGCATGCAGAAGACGGCAAACTCTCGCTTTGCGCAGCGCCCTCGTCGGCGTTGTCCAGGGCGCTCTCTGTCCTCGCGGTCGCGCCGTCACGCGCATCTCTGCATGCCGTCGACGACGCAGAGCGAGAAACCCCGCACGGCGCAGTGGGCGGCAAGAGAGCGGCGTCGGAGTCGGACCGGGCAGAGCACGGTCGGAGACTCTTCGCTCTCCCCTCGCGAGTCGCTCGATCTTTTTTGGAGACGCGCCTGTCTGACAGTGCCGCCCTGCGCCCCGCCCGCGATCTGCGCGGCCCCGCCGCGCAGCTCCACCCACAGGACGCCCCGTCGAAGAAAACACCGCAACGGCGACAGCAACTCTTTGCGCCGCGCGGCCGAAACGCAGAGAACGCGGAGACACACGTGCACGGCCCAGCCTCCGACGCGGCGCGGCGCGAGCTCGAGCCGCCCCGCCGCACTGGAGGCGAAGAGGGCGATGACGAAGAGGAAGAGGAGACAGAAGAGACGGACGAAGAAGAGAAGGAAGAGGAAGAAGAGGAAGAGAAGGAAGAAGAGGAAGAGAAGGAAGAAGAGGAAGAGAAGGACGAAGAGGAAGGAGAGGAAGAGGAAGGAGAGGAAGAGAACGAAGGGACTGCGGGGCGACCACTGGGCGTCTCTTTTTCGTCTTTGTTTCGGTCTTCACATGAGCGTTTCCCATGCGGTGAAGGCGAGAAGAAGGGCGAGGACGACGCCGTCGAGGGAGGCGAAGTGACGCCGACGCGGGGCGGGGAGCGATACCGAAGAAACGAAGGAGCGAAGGAAGGTGACCATTTCCTCGAAGCGCCGAAGCCGGCCGGCGTCCTCTGGCCTCTGCTGACTCGCTGGCGCCGCACCCATGTCCTCTCCATGCTCATCAAGTCCTCTGCATGCAGCAGCGTGTTCATCCGCATGCGCCACGAAGACTCGCGGAGCGACGTCGAGAGAAGAGTTGACCAGCTGAGCGAAGATACAAGCACTTGGAAGCAGGCCGCGGAAATGGAACTCCCGCTCGCGCTGTTGCACCCTGAAGCGAAACAGAGGGACAGAGAGGGTCGACAAAAACGCGGGCGATCGACACCAAACACATTCCTGCGTCTCCACAGTCACACTCGTCACCTCCCACCTAAATGGGCTTCTGCACTTCCCTTCACACCCATGTTTGCCTATCTATCTACATATATATATATATATATATATATAAATATATATATATATATATATAAATATATATATATATATATATATATATATATATATATATATATATATATATATATATATATATATATATATATATATATATATATATATATATATATATATATATATATATATATATATATATATATATATATATACATATATATATATATATATACATATATATATATATATACATATATATATATATACATATATATATATATATATACATAATGGTATAGACATGCTTTGGCCTAGATATATATAACTGTTGATCTAGATGTAGATAAATATACTTTGTCTAGCTATAGATATGCACAGGTATATGTACAGACAGACGCTTAAAAACATAGACCGATATATAGAAACTATACATAGTTCTACGTATTGGCGTTTACGGATGCACAGATTCACAGTCGGTCACAGCGCAGTATGCTGGAACCTACCATAGGTAAGACAGCGCTCATCAAAGAGCGCCGCAGCGTCGTCTCTGCCATCGTCTTTCTTCCGTCCTTCGCTTTCTTCCTCCCGCCCTGGCCGCTTCGTCGCGTTGCGAACGAAAGAGAAAAAGGCGCTATTCTTGTCAAACGGTGGAGTCCCTGTCCACTTCCATCGCATCTCCACACCCGTCGACTGCTGAGCCACGTGGAACGTCACTGCATTGGAGCTGAACGAAAAGGCCAGTCCAAACTGCGATCCGCCAGCGCATGCATGTACTCAAATATGCATGCAGTTATTACAAAAATAGATACACGGACGTAATTTATATCCAGAAAAATACACATAGATATGCACACATATGTGAA
>NC_018394.1:331634-407138 GCF_000208865.1 Neospora caninum Liverpool | reverse complement strand
CCAGCCTGGCATCTTCGCTGCTTTCGACCGGGTCAGGTTGCCTCGCAGCGCGAAAGATGCGAGCAGGCGAGACCGCACACGCCTCAGTGTTCCACCTTCTCGGGCCTTCTCGGGCGGAAAACTTGGCGAGTTAGCGAGAGGTTGTCCTCGCCGTGCTAGGCGGATGCAGGCGCCTCGCACAGGCCTCTCTCCCGCGAAGTTGCACAGCTGAGGCAGCCCAGACGACGAATTCTGGAAGGTGCTGTCGCAGCGAGAACTGCGCGAAACGTGTGCTCTATATGTAGACAGGTCTTTCCCATCTCTCTATGTATATGTGGGTTTCTATATATATATATATATATATATATATATATATAAATATATATATATATATATATAAATATATATATATATATATATAAATATATATAAATATATATGAAGAAAGAGGGTGAGCATACTTCCACTCGACTGTTTATGGGCGAGTGCCCACATGGAAACAGAGACGCAGACACGTGAGGCTCAGCAGAAAAATTTGTAAACATAAAGGCACGTATATTTTGTGGAACGCTTCAGTTGAATGAAGACGCGTTGCGAGGGGAGAGACTTCCGCACGTCGTTTACCGAGGAGTCGAAGGAGGAGTTCTTGACTAGCGGGGTGATGGAGAGTGAAGAGAAGGTGGGCCATCACGTGGGGCAGCGAGATGCGTGGAGGCTCTTCTTCTTTGCCTCCCTCGCGCGTGTCTTCTGGGCCGCGGCCATCGACTCCGTCGCGTGGGAGTCTGCGCCCATCCACTGCGACCGCGGCGTCCGTTGCCTCTCTTGCGGTTTGTTCCTCCTCTGGCATCCGACCTTCGGAAACGGCCTCTGTGTGTCCCTCCCAAGCTGCTTCCTTCTTCTCCTCCGTCTCCTCCCCACAGTCTGTTCTCGCCTCTCGTTCTTTTTTCTCTTCTCTCTCCCCGCGTTCCTCCCCGGCGGCCTGTTCTCTCTCTGCCTGGTCGCTCTCTCTGTCCGGTTCCTCGACGTCGCGATCCATGTCTTCGTCGACTTCGCCGTCGCCTTCTGCGCATTCTTGCGCCGCTGTTGTCGCGCGCCGGTCCTCTGCTGAGTCCTCTCTCCGGTCGTTCGCGTGGTGCTCGGCGCCGGCGTTCGCCGCCCACCTCTCGCCCGACTCGCCCCCGTTCTTCTCCCCCAAGTCGTCCCCGTCTCCACTCGCGAATGCCAAGAGGCTGCGCCAGCGTCGCGGGACGTCGCAGGTGATGTGGGGCGGCAGGCGGTCGAGCGACCCCGAGCGCGCGAAAAGAAACAACTCGAGTACCTTCACGACGTGGTAAACATTCGTGGCCGCCGAGGCGGATGCCGGATGCAAGCCTCGACAGAGCTCGGCGGCTGCGAGCCCCGAAAACGAATCCAGAAGGTGGCAAAAGAGGACCGACGCTGGCGTCTCGCCCGGCAGCATCGCGTTCACCATGCATCCGCCTTCGAAGGAGGTCTGTTGCGCAAGGTACGTCCCGGCTTCGTCCCGCTCGGATCCCGCTCCGAAGCGGTCGCGAGTCGGCGAGAAGGGACTCGGAACGAAGGTCGACAGGAGCGTCGGCGTGAGAGACGGCCGCGGCCGACGATAGCACCAGTCGTGGAAGGAAGACGAAGGAATGCACGAGAGAGGACAGTCGTTGCGGAAGAACGCGGGGAGCCCCTCCGAAAACGTCGTGACGAAGAAGTCGTACACCGTGTAGGAGCGCCGCAAGAGATCTCGCGTGGCGAAGCTCAGAGCCATCGTTGGCGGTCTCTGCTTCTTCTTCTCTCGGCAGGAACCGGAGAAGGCCGGAAAGCACTGGGGGGGGACGTAACGCCGAAACACTGCGGGGAGCGGGGGCGGGAGATTCACCTGTTTGCAGTTGAAGAGAGACTGCGCGTCTTCGTCCTCCGAAGTCTCGTCCCGGGAGGACGCGCGGAGACGCGGACCCCCACGCGTTGACGCGTGGCGCGCCTCTTCGTCGGATCCCGAGACGGCGCGACAGCAGCACCTGAAAGGATCCATTTCGTGGAGGGGACAGGCGAGACGCCGAGGTCTCCGTTTCCGCGTGCGCAACGCCCCACACGAAGGGAAGAGCGGCGAGTGAACGGGCGGGAAGGACGAGAAAGGCACGGCTGTGGGGCGACATGGGCGGTCTTCGTCAGACGAGAGAGAAGAGGAGGAGGAGACGAGAGGAAGCTTCTCGCCGTCGCGAGAGCCCATCGCCGAGGACGACCGCCGACGCTTCTCGTTTCTACGCCGCCCTTCGTCTTCGCTCTCTGAGCTCTCTTCGCTCACGCGCCCGTTCTCGCGGCGCCGCCGCTCGTCTTCTTCCTCCTGCGCGGCTTGGAGACAGTCGCGGAGAAAGTGGAAGCGAATGTAGTGAAGGAACTCGGAGTCGCAACTCAAGAAGGCACACACACTCTCCACTGCAGCTGCGCCGTACCTGAGAGGAAGCACACGGCAGAGAACGGCGGACGGAACGCACATGCACACGAAGGAGAGGAAAAAGGCGGAGACACGCAAAGAGAGGAGGAAGAAGAACAGAGCAGATACGACGAGCAGAAAGACGGGAAAAAAAGAGAGGAGTAAAAAAACAGCGGATGGGACGAGTGGGGGAAAAGTGGAGAGGATAGATGGAAGTGGGAGATCGACAGTGCGTCGAGCACGAGGCGGGAAAAAGGAAGGAAGGGCGCACACACGTGAGAGAACAATGGTGTTGAGAAAGGTGGGACATGCAAACACACGGAGAGCGAGGCGTCAGCGACGCGGGATACGGGGAAGACAGATACGGGGGAGGCACGCGGTTCACGTAGACAGAACGGCCCTCGAAGGAACAAGCCCTACCGTGCAAGCATGGAATTGAAGAGGTCGAGGAGCGAGACAGTGGAGAAAGAAGCGCGCATCGGGTCAGAGAGATCAAAGAGGAACGGAGAGTCCGCCGAGAGGCTTGGATGAGGCGGGGAGAAATCTTCGTCCTCTCGGCCCTCCTCCGGGGCGCTCGGCCGAACGAAGCCACGATCCAAGTAGACGAGAAAGTGGAGATAAACGAGGCCTTTCAAGTGGATGTAGTTCGTCGCTGCCTTGCTGCTCCGGCCGAGCAGCACGTCCTGAGGCACATCGCTGTGGTACTTGAGCAACTCGGCTTCGTCTTCTTCCTGTCTCCGCGGTTCCTCCGCCTGCAGATCTTCCTCGCGGTCCGACCCTCCCTTCCCTTCTTTCCCTTCTTGCTCCTCTTGCCTTTCTTGGCCTTCGTGGCGGCTTTGCGGCCATTTCTGCCGTCTCCGAGGGCCGCCCTGTGGCCGGGAAACTCGCGGAGGACTGATCTCGCTCTCAGACTCTCCAGAGAGCGCCGCGGGCTGCTGCGTGGCTCGGTCACCTCCCTCCAGGGACGCTGCCGCCTCCGCGAAGATCCCCGGCTCTCTCGCTTCAGTCTCGGTTCTCTCGCTTTCTCGCGGACGTTCCTGGAGAAGACCGTCCGAACCTTCCAGGGAAACTGTCGGGCCTTTCTCCTGACCAAGAAGGTCCACATCTTCGTTTTCCAGCACGCACAGCGGCGCGGAAGCCCCCGCGGGTGCTCGGTCTCTCTCTTTGCTCGCGCCGCGTCTTTCGACAGGCTCAAAGTCCAAGGTCGACGGCGCCTCTTCCTTCATCTCGGCGCGTCTTCGCTGCGCCTCGCCCTCGGCTCTCTCGTCCTCGGTGAGCTGTCTCGCCTGTCCAGAGGCTGACGAGGGCGACTCTGCCGGCGCGTCCTTTGCTTCGCGCAGGCCTGCCGTCTCTGGCTGATTCGCGGGAGAAGACGGAGGAAACAGAGAGGCAAACGACAAGGAAGAAGTCGCACAAGACATCGAGGAGAACGAAGAGGGAGAAGCGGTGCTTGCGTCGACACGCATGGGAGACGCTTCGCTACAGCGGGTCCCTTTAGACACGAAAGACTCCGCGGGCGACGCACGCATGGAAAAGGGAGACGGCGAAGAAGCGGAGCTCTGAGAAGCCTGAGGGGAAAGACTCGTCCCAGAAGGAGGGAGAAAGTGTGCGGCGTCACTCTCCGAAGCGGGGCGGAGACCAGGATACACGCGCGGCAAGGGTTGTGCCTGTCCTTCTCCTTCGCTCTCTTCGAGTCTGCAGTTTTCTGAGAGTCTCGCCACCTCGTCGAGGCCTTCTTCCATGACGACGTCGAGTTCTTCTTCTTCTCGCCGCTTTAGTTCGTCCTTCGCGTCCGCTCTTCTCTCCATCTCGGACGCACGCACTCGCTCTTCGTCGGGGCCGGGCGACTCCGCTGCACGCTCCGCCCCCGCAGAGGCGGGAACTGGCGAAAGTGCGGCACTCTCTTGCGCCGCCACGCCGCGCTCAGCCGCTCCTTCCTCCACGGCGAGACTCGTCCCATTCTCTTCCCCGGTTTCTCGCGTGCAACGTGGTACCGAAGAGGCGTCAAACATATCTGCTGTCTGTGTGGTGCCTCCCCAGCCGTCGTTCGCAAAGCGTCGCTCGTCTTCTCTCAACTCAGTCTCGGGCGAAAGAGCGGAGGAAGAAGCGCCAGGCGCGCTCAGACGACGGCGCGCGCGCTGACTGCCGGGGTCTGAGAGACTCGGGAAGACCCAGCGCCTGAGAAGAAGACGACGGAGAAGACGCGCGGAGAACGAGACGACGCCGCGAGCTCTCGCCCGCCGAGGGAGACGAGCCGCGCTTGGTGTGTGGCAAAGACGCTACGAGAGAGAACGCGACGGAGACCAGGATACAGCCCGTGCAGGGACACTTCACGCCCGCCTCCCGTCCACGTGGTAACCGACGAAGAGCACGACCAGCTGAGAGAAAACGACAGATACGAGATAAAGAAGACGCAGAAGACGCAGAAGACGAAGACGACGAAGGCGATCAAGATGAGGACGAAGGAGATGAAGACAACGGATACGATAGAGAAGATGACTCCGGAAAGGAAACTGTGTGTTGCGTCACGGTGCGGGGGGGTGCGGAACCTCCTTGGGTTTGCGTGGCAGTTGAAGCTTTGTTCGCTTCAGGAGAGACAGAAGAACTTGAACGAGAAAACTCCGAGGTCTCAGCACGGACTTGTCCTGAACGGGTGCACTTCCCGTCAGCAGCACGATGGCCGCACTCGGCCTTCCCTGTTCCACAAAAAAGCGAATTCAAAAGCATTCAACCTTCTACACAACAGAGACAAATGGTAGACATCCGGGCCACATCCACGGGCATCCACAACAAGCACACAACAACCCCTTTCACACACACGTAGAAGTGGACTCAAGAGACTCTGCAGATATACCTATATACAAGCACCGCGACGTACGTTGATAACGCTACAAGCCTACAGACACGTATGCACATGTCTCGATATAGAAAGATATAAAGAGTTAGACAGATGCAGATAAATACGCACATGGTACGTAGAGGCGTCTGCTATGCGCCCACGGAGCTCTGATATCGAAACCGATACACTGCTTCTGACTGTTCACCACACTCTGGGTACACACCTATAAATGCGTAGATATGTATACATACGAGGTGTACATATACATGTAAATATTTACGCATAAACATAAGCTCGCATATATGCACACATATATATATGCAGTGGATTTTTATATCCGTACATGCGTTTTTTGTTTAGGTCAGCCCGCGTGGGGCTCGGGAGGGGATAGGTGGACGGTCTCGGGCGTGTCGTCGCAGCCGAGACTCTGGGAAGGCAGTCGCCTTCTCTGCGTAGCAGAGATTGCGTCCTTTCCCGAGGGACAACCCGAGAGGCTAGAAAACGCAGACGCAAGCCGTGGCGCGTGAGACTTGGAAAAGACGCAGAGTTTCGAGAGCAAAGAGAGAAGAAGAAAGAGGATAACAAGAAGAAAGGGGATAACAAGAAGAAAGAGGACAAGAAAGAAGGTGACAAGGGAAATGAGGAGAAGGAGGAGAAGAAGAAAGAGAAGAAGAAGAAGAAAGAGGAGAAGAAGAAAAGTACGAAGACGCTGCGCGTTCACAGATGAGCGAGGAGGCAGCAACACGCGTGGAGACAAGACGCGAGGCAGTCGAGGGAGGATTCCGTGGGCGAGGAAACGGGAATGATGCAGAGATTTCTGCGAGGAGGGCGAGGCGCCGGGAAACTGTGGCAGACTGGTGACGGCGTTTTTTGAGCAGGAAAGACACAGACAGAAGAGAGTCAAAGGCCTCTCGCGCACTGCAAAGGTTAAATGAAGGAAAAGAGAAGACGGCGTACCTTGGATTCTTCAAAAAGGCTTTCCTTTTCCCAAACCAGGACACCCCTGGATCATATTCCCCCAGGCGAGAAGGCACGAGTGGACAGATGTGCAAGTGAAGAGACGTCACAGAGAGGAGGGGGCCGACAGCGCATGCAGCGAAAGACGGTTGACAAAAGAGATGAAGTTAGGAGAGACGACGAGAAAAAAATGGAGCTTGCGTGTCGCCTTCTCGCAACAAAGTGCCAGAGCTTTGGAGTCGGAGACTGAGAAAGAAGACTGCGAAAGAAGACTGCGAAAGAAGACTGCGAAAGAAGACTGCGAAAGAGAGGTTGGGACCACACGCGCAAGTCAGAGTCTCAAAACAGCGCAGGGAGCGGGGAAGACGCGCTGAGGCCGAGATGAGAAGGCAGAAAGGATTCGAACACTTTTTGTCTCCTCTCGGAGGTTTTCGCTCTGTTCTTCACCTGCGGGAAATCCGCGAAAAAAGAGATCTTGCGACGTACTCCCGACTTTGCTACTCGCGCTCTCTGGAACTTTGCCGATCAAGACGCGAACAGTTGCAGATCTGGTTCCTGCTGGAGCGTCGGAGTGTCGCGGGTGTGACAAACTTGAGGGACAACGAACGACAGGAGACAAAGAAGGGAAAGGAAAGTGCAGTTTTTATACTTTTCCCGAACCTCCTTGAGGACTCTCGCTCGCCTCTCCCGCACACGCAACCCATCTCTCACTTTCGAGAAGTGTGCGACCGTCCACTCTCTTTCGTCCTCACTCTCTTGTCCCATCTCTCTCGTCCTGACACGCTCTCTCTTCCTCTCTGTCTTCCTCTCTCTCTCGCTTCCTGTCTGTCTTCCTCTCTCTCTCCCTTCCTCTCAGTCTTCCTCTCTCTCTCCCTTCCTCTCTCAGTCTTCCTCTCTCTCCCTTCCTCTCTCAGTCTTCCTCTCTCTCCCTTCCTCTCTCTCCCTTCCTCTCTCTCCCTTCCTCTCTCTCCCTTCCTCTCTCAGTCTTCCTCTCTCTCCCTTCCTCTCTCAGTCTTCCTCTCTCTCCTTCCTCTCTCAGTCTTCCTCTCTCTCTCTTCCTCTCTCCGTGTCTCTTCCTCCTTCTCTTTCCCTCTCTCGCGTCCTGACTCTCTCTCTCCTGCTGTCTCTCTCTTTTCCTCTCTCTCTCGTCCCTCTCTCTTTTCCTCTCTCTCTCGTCCCTCTCTCTTTTCCTCTCTCTCTCTCGTCCCGCTCTCTTCCTCTCTCTCGCCCCTCTCTCTTTTCCTCTCTCTCTCTCGCCCCTCTCTCTTCCTCTCTCTCTCGTCCCTCTCTCTTTTCCTCTCCCTCTCGTCCCTCTCTCTTTTCCTCTCTCTCTCTCGTCCCGCTCTCTTCCTCTCTCTCGTCCCGCTCTCTTCCTCTCGTCCCGCTCTCTTTTCCTCTCTCTCTCGCCCCTCTCTCTTCCTCTCTCTCTCGTCCCGCTCTCTTCCTCTCTCTCTCGTCCCGCTCTCTTCCTCTCTCTCTCGTCCCGCTCTCTTCCTCTCTCTCTCGTCCCGCTCTCTTCCTCTCTCTCTTCCTCTCTTTCTTGTCTCTCTCTCTGTTCGTCTTTCTCTATCCTTCGTGCTGTGTTGCGTTCTCTCAAACTCTCTCACTCTTCAGCGCACAGTAGCTCACTTCCTCATGCTCTGTCTCTTTCTTTCTCTCTCCTCTCTCCCTTGGTCTATATCCTCTCCTTCCAATTTGTCTCTGCTCTCTCTTCCTCTTTTGCATTTGCCTTCTCTTTTTCCCTCAGTGCTTCACAACGCAAAGCATCGACGAATACCACAGACAGCGTGAGGGTTCGTAAAGAATAGAAAATACTTGTCTCTTTAGAAAGGATTTCCTCGTCGCTCTTTGACTTGCGAATCCCTGCTGGTCGCGGTAGCACTGTTTCTCCAAGGGGGAGAGGGAGAAAGGGATCGTAACCATTCGAACGGCCTTCTCGCTCCTTTTCCACATCCTTTCAAGGATCGTTCCCCGTCTGTCTCTGTCTCTAATGCTTTCGGATTTTACACTCGCTTTTTCTTCTTCGAGATGCTGACCGTCAACCTCTCTATCTCTCTGCTGTCCCTTTCCCCATTCGCTTCACAGGGATGCCTCTACACAAACAACGCAGGACGAGGAAAGACAGAGAGGCAAAACCCAGAGAGAATCTACAGAATAGACCTACATTTTCTCTAGAGATTTTCTATATAACTTTGGTTTGGCACAATTTGTGACTTGAAACGTGGCCACTATAATGGGGAGGGGTGAAATTCTGTGTGCGGACGACTGCAGGATTTGTGAAGACCGCACGAGAGAAAGATGAATTTGCTCGAAATGCTAGAAACGCCTGTTTGCCTTTTTTGCGAAATTGCGGGGAAAAGAACAACGAACGGCAACGGGCGCCTTCCTTCGCCGTCCACAATGTATACTTCTCGACTATAAGCCGAATTCTTTTTTTCTTGCTAGTAAAGTTGCGGACACCTCAGCCTGAGCTAAGCGCCGGAACTGTCCGTCGCTGCGGCGCCTTATATACAGAGAAATAGCGGCATGAGGAGATCGAAGAGAGAGGCCGAAAATGGAATCCAGTGAAAAATGGTTTTCGGATACCCTTTTTGCTTTCGTCTGTCCTTTCTTCTTGCGAACTGCGGCATCCTTTTTTTCTGCGCTTCAAGAGAGAGTGAAGAGACACAAGGCTCTCTCTCTCGCCGTCCCTTTTCCGCGTGAGTTTCCTCAAAGAAGTCGTCTGTTTCGTTCGAGATACACTTGCCACTAGAAAAAAAAGCCCGCTTCCCTGCAGTATATAGACAAGCGTCCAAAGGAGATATAAATGAGAGTCTTTCTTTTCGACCGCCCGTGTGTGTAAGGAGACCGCGCTGCGCTCTTTTTTGCGACTGGGCAATCACGGGAAGCGCCATAAATCATAGAAGAGAAAAGGAAGGTGGAGAAAAGAGGAAAGACCGCGATGAATGTGCAAAAAAAGGGTAACAAGGAAGGGAAAAACAGGAGACGGAGAGGCGGCGAAATCACGGAGTGTTCGTGTGACTGTGATTCGTTCTTATTGGAAAACGGCCCGACCACTGTACCTTCTCGGTTCTCTTTTCCCCTCTTCCTTCTCGGTTCTCTTTTCCCCTCTTCCTCTCTCGGTTCTCTTTTCCTCTCTTCCTTCTCGGTTCTCCTTTCCCCTCTTCCTCTCTCGGTTCTCCTTTCCCCTCTTCCTTCTCGGTTCTCTTTTCCTCTCTTCCCAGATGTTGTCCTTCTCTCCGGTGGTCATCGTTCTCCTTTCCTCAGCTTCGACTCTTTAGCTCTTCTTCACTCGCTACTGGGTGCATGGAGCGTGTCTCTTTCCCATCCGACTTGGCCGTGTCCCGCCTCTGGCCTTTCCGCGTTCTTCTGTTCCCGTCCTTCTCGCTTTCCGCGGCTTTTTTGTTTCCTGCGAAGTCCTCTTCGTTTCCTCTCACCTCTCTCTCCGTCTCGCCTCCGATTCGTCCGCTCTATCTCCCTCGACTGCGTATTTTTCCTTCTCCCTATATCCTCGTTCTTCTTCTCTCGTCCACGTTTTTGCTCCGTCTCTGTCGACACCTTCTTTTCCTCCTTCTCTCTCTGCCTTTCCGTCTCTTTTCCTTCTCTTTTTCTCGCTTTTTTCCTCCCTGCTGTTCTTTCTCACGTGCCTCGTGTTTGTCGCTCTCCTCTCTCCGTTCTCTTCTCCAGTTCCTCTCGTCTTTCCTTCCCTTTTTCTTCCCTGTGTCTCTGTCTCCTCTGTTTCCACTCGGCTTGTCCCTTTTCGTCTCTCGTCGCTGCGGCACGTCACCGTCCTCTTTCGTTCTCCTCGTGTCTATCCTTCCATCGGTTTCCACCGCTCTACTGTCGATTTCTTCGGCACCGCCTCTTGGAAGGCAGTCCGCTGCGCTTCCAGATGACGCCTCTCCAACTCTCTCTCCTGCGGTGACCGTGCGCTCCCCTTTCCTTTCTTTCAGAAACTTCAGGAACTCCGGTTTTCGCGAACAATCTCGAAGATGGCGCACTACGGCCTTCTCTTCGCGCGCGGCTGGTTCTCCAAGAGCCTCGGCGCGACCGTCTTCGGTTTGATCGGCATGCACCAGCTAGCGAAAAAGTGAGGAAAAATCCTAGAAAATCCGATCTCTCGCTTCTCGAGAAAACATCAACCCCGCCCATGCGAAACTCCACGTGACTGCCGATGCAGACCTGCATATAGCGTTGACCTCCAGGTACCTTTGCGTGTACAGTCCGCTCCAAGATATCTTGCGAATGTTCTTCCTCGAGAGTCTCGAGGGAGAAAGCGCGTTTTTCTCGTGTTTGTATGGGAAGACGCGAGAGCTCGCCTCCTTCCTGGCAAGCGTCTTGCTCGGATGGTAGGAAACTCTCTCGTCGAGGCGGATATAGCTGGAGACAAGTGCACGTTCCTAGATTCGCATTTATCCTCTCTGCTCATGCATCTAGAGAGGAATGTCCGTCGCCTTGTCCCTCTCCTGAATCTGTAGCCGGTGCGTGTTCGCCCTCCTCAGGTACTACGACATCCCGACCTACAGAGACTTCAACCTCACGAACTGGTCCTACGCTCTTGAGAGAGAGAACCTCAGACGGTGAGGCGGAGGCCGAGACTCTGTTCAGTAACGCGCTTAAGACGGGCATCTATAAATACGAACACCTCTAGTGTATATATATATATATATATATATATATGTAATTGTAGGTGTACAGGGAGACGGGAAGAGAGAGGGGAGAACATCCAGTCGAGGAGGTATCGCGATTTGTCGATTTTGCGCAGACGACAGGGTTAGATGTGGGCGTCTCGGTTTCTCGTTTTCGCACGTTGTCTTTGCTCTCTCATCAAGGGACTTCCCTTGCGTCTTCTCTTCTTTCGCAGGCAGGGAATCGATCCCGACAGCGTGGACTTGACAGGCGAGGGCAGTGCATAAGAACTGTGGAGAGAGGCGTTTCTTGTTCTCGCCTTTTTCGCGTCTCGGGTTGTGCTTTCTCCTGCGCTTTTCTCTCCATTTTTCGTTTCGCGGTACGAAGCCTTCTCTTCCGCCTTCCGTTTTCCCCCCTCCGAGAGAAGAACGACGGGAACGACGGGAAGAGATCTAACGCGAATGGTGGACAGGAAGAGAAAAGCGATGGAAAACGTTCGTTTTTCCGCGGGCTGAGAGAAACACCCAGTGACAAAAACGCGTCCAACACACACGCACGCAGGCACATCCACGTGGGCATAGTCTGTGCAGATAAATTCACATCTCTGTATATACAGTGGTGGATGCAGGTGTCGGGTTAGCGATCTATTCCAATTTGTAAAAATATCTATATATATATATATATATATATGTTTGGTGACATATATATACTTTGCAGTTCTTTTCTCTCGGTGACAATGCAATTCCAGATGTGAGGAATGGAAAGACATTCTGACTTGAACACCCAATGCTTTAAAAACGCTGGCGAAGTTATCTGCCGGTGCCCCACTGTCTGGCTCTTTTTCGGGAGGTTTCCAGAGCTGCGGTCTTCGAGCAGCCTGACAAGTGAAATATCGAATCACAAAAACGGGAAATGCGAGATTGAGCGGGGAGTAGCGACTGAAACAATCTTCTGCCAGCCTGCCTTCGATACGCAGACTCTTCGGGTGTTCCTTGCTCGATATTCGAGAGAAAGAACGAGAGAGAGATGGCCGAGAGAACAAGAGAAATTGTAGATGAGATAAAGAAAGAGAGAGTGGGCGTGAGAACATTCGATTCAGCAGGTGACGTACCGAAAAGAGCGAGTGGATGAGATAATAAGGGAGAGACAGCAAACAGCAGCGAGGCAGAGAGAAGAAAAGCGAGAGAAAAGAGGGGCGAGAACAAGAGGGATCTGCCTTTTTTAGAATACCGATTCGGGGGCAGGCGTCCCAAAGTGCGGAGTTGAAAAGAGACACCGCGAAAGCTTGGTTGCAAAAGTGGGAGTTCGCGTGCGTCTTCTGCAAGCAACTTCGTCAACACATTTAAATCCCTCTACCTATCCACAAAACAATCAAACACGCATGCTTATATATATATATATATATATATATAAATTTATGTATGTACAACATGCACAGAGAAACCTAGATATGTTTAGGTCTAACTTCCTCTTTGATTCCAAACGTGCTGAGGTGGTGGTCTCGCTGAGAAGAAGGGCGCCCCACATTTGGCGGCGCCGTCGATCAGGAGTGGAAATGTGTTTGCCGGGGCACTCTTTGGTGTACGAGATCCGAAAACGTCGAGAAAAAAGTCAGTTTTTCCGGTTTTCGTGACTGGTGGTGCTCTCAAGCTTTTTGAAGGCTCGCCGGGTGTTTTGTGGAGAGGCCAAGGGCGGTCGCGTATCACACCCAGGGGCTCTGATTGCGGGTGGGAACTTTTGTGCAAAAAAACGAGAGATCCCTCGAGACAAAGGAAGAGACACAGCAAGAGCGACAGCGCGAGGCGGATGCAGAAGCTGAGAGGAACGCGGCCAGATAGACGGCAGGCGGTGACCAGCTACGACGCTCCCAGCTGTGAGACGGGGAAACACAAGGCACGCCGAACGGAGAGATTTCAGGACAAAAAAGACCGAACCTGGGCAAAAAGCTGTCTCCTCTGTCGACGCCTGGGTCTAAAAGAGAGCGGGAAAAGAGAAACAGAGCGAGAAAGAACAGTGTCTGTTAGAGAGAAAGAAGCGAGTCTCTGCCTGTCCTGCCTGTCTCCGTTGAAGCTTGGAAGTGGGGCGATGCGCGCGGCCGGTTGCGTGGCAGCGGCGCTGTACAGAAAAACGACGAGATGTGTCCTTTTACTTAAAAGGTGAGAGTCGCAAGAGTGGAAAGGCAGGCTTCTCTTCGTAGATAGAAGAGCGTGGAGAGGAAGAGAGATGACGAAAAAGAGAAGTCGAGGCGTCTTTCCAGTGCGGCGCTTCAAACTCCTCTTCCGCCGCTAGTCGCGATTCGTGGGTTCCTGGTAGGGAATTAGAGAAGGCAGCGTGTACTGGGAACGAGAAGAGATGAGACAGAGGAGAAAGAGAAGAAGAAAGAGAAGAAGGAAAGAAAGAACAGAAGAGAGATAGAGAAAGAAAAGGGTAAAAGGATAGCATTGGCCCAAGGTGTCCGGAAAAACGTTCGAGACAGGTTGACCGTTAGGGCTCCAGATGTTGTGCTGTGTCTCCTGGGTGTCTTCACTCCCTCAAAAAGCGGGTGTACATGCCTCAAGGACGCCTTCGTTCCCGTTTTCTCTCGCAGGAGAGTTTTCCACTCTTTCTCTGCTTTTCTATCCTTCACTTTCTTCTCTTTTCCCCTTTCTTCTCCAATTCTCTCTCCTCCTTTCCGAAGCGGAGACGGCACACACTGCATGCAGCCCCCGCGGTTTCTGCGTTGAGTTTCGAGTCTCTTCTTGCTTTTCTCTCTTCTTGCTTTTCCCTCTTCTTGCTTTTCTCTCTTCTTGCTTTTCCCTCTTCTTGCTTTTCTCTCTTCTTGCTTTTCTCTCTTCTTGCTTTTCTCTCTTCCTGCTTTTCTCTCTTCTGCCAGACTTTTTCCCGCGACCTCCCGTCTCTCCTCTGTCTTTTCTTCGCTGACCTGCTCTCCTCGCCAGTTCCCCGGGACCGCGCTTGTCTCCTCGAACGCTCCGTCCTTCTTCGTCTCTGGGTGTGTGTCTCCCCGCCCGACTCGGATGTTCGCTTCGTCGCCTCTCTCTTCCTTTCTCTCCCGTCTCTTAACGCGCGTGTCTGTTCGTCGAAGGCGCGTTTCTGTCTCGTGAGTGTTTACTCTCCTTTTTTCCTTCCCTTGTCTCTCGCCTCGCAGCTTTCCTCTTCGCAAAAAAAGTGCCTGTTTCTTCCCGACATCCGCCCTCGCTCTCCTCCGCCTCTTCGCTGTCTTCTCTTTCTCTCCCTCTCTCTTCTTCTCCCTACGTCCGACCTGGTGTTAAATCAAACGCAGATATTTTCAGCCTAGACACGACCATGTGTGTCTCCACCGCCCTTCTCTAAACGGCATCTCTGGAACCGAAGCTCTGAAAGATCTCTTTGAAATCCTGAATGCGTTGAATTTGTGGTGATCTTCCGGTCTGTTGCAAGGCCCCGGGGACAGATCACTGGGCGGCCTACCCAGGAAAGTGTGCCTATCGAACGTCCCTTGTCATGCTACATGTCTGTGGAGTAAATATACATATTTACCGCAGACGTTTAGAATGTGCAGGCTAACAGATTTGAAGGCGAAAAAGCGGCGAACACGCGTTTCCGCATGCGCCCTGTGAGCACCGAAACCGATCTTCGCTGCTTCGCGAGCTCTGACCAAAACCGGGATTAGCTAGCATCGAGGAACACAATGATGGAGTCTTCTGACGACTATCCGTGCACCCAGTCGTCCTCTTCCTTCCCCGCCGACTCTTCATCTTGTCACGCTCCCATAAATAGACAGCCTCCCCTTGGCAGTTCTCCTTCCTTTCAGCCTCGTTCCCCGTCCGGCGCTTCCTGTTTGCCTCGCTCCTCCAGGTGTTCTCGTTCTTCTCGTTGTTCTCGTTCTTATCGTTTTTCTCGTTCTTCTTCTCGCTCTTCTCGTTCGTATCCTTCTTCCCGTTCTTCTTCCCGTTTTTCTTTGCCTTTTTTCTCTGTGGTTTTTCAGGGTTCTTTTCATCCGCAAAAACTTTGTGGAATGACGCAGAGCAAAGGACGTCTTCGTTTGCCTCGCTGTGTCTTTTGCTCGTTCTCCTTGTCGTCTCGTTTGAGAAACATGCCACGTATCACGTCCGTCTTTCGTCAAAGTCCTAGGCCGTTTTTCCTTCTCGTTTTCTTTTTCTCGTTTTGCTTTTCGTCGACCGCTCAATCCGGTCAGCGGTGGACTGACGCCTCCCCCCTGTCCCCACACACAAACCCGACGAGCTGGCCTTGTTCGTCCTTTCCTCCTCATTCGTCCTTCTCTCCGTCTTGTTCTTCTCTCGCGTCTCTCCTCGTTTCTTCCTCTTCCCGCCTTTCGCCCCTCCGCCTACCGTCTTCTCCTTCTCGTCCCCTCGCTTCTTCTGTCTGTCCGTCTTCTTCGTCTTCGTTTCCACCCCGGTTTGGTGCTGTTTCCTCTCGCTGTTCAGCAAACCTCCAAGGGGGAAGTTTTTGGACATTCTTTCCCAGCATTTCGAGGGCGAAGGAGAAGCGCACGAGAGAAGAAAGACGCGAGCCACGAGAGACTGTCAGCGGCTGCTCGCGGCCTTCTTTCCGCTACCTGCCTTCGTCCTTTTGCTGGCAAAAACAGGTGTCGCCGCCGAGACTGTCTCCGTCTCTCGAACCATGCGCCCCATTCAGGGTTTTCGCCCACACCTTGGCCTTTCTGAGAAGGCGGTGCGCCCTCTTTCTCGGCGCGGCCGTCCTCAGTTCTCTCGCCGCGTTTGTTCTGTCTCGGGTTTCTCTCGCTGCCTTCCGGCGCATGTGGGTTTCGAGCGACGCCTCGAGGGCCTTTGGCCTTGGGGGCCGAAGAGGCGAAGTCTCACGGCTGTGGAAGGCAAGGCGAGAAGGGAAACGGGGAGGCGTTGAGGAGGCAGGAGAGAAGACAGAAGACAAACGCGAGGACACGAATGCAGAGATGCACTCGCCGGCGAAGAACGAGAAAGGTGGAGCCCGCGAAGACGAGACGCTGGGAAGGCAGGAAGGAAATCGACACACAGAGGAGACGAACAACCCAGAGAAGGCGAAGAGAGCAGCAAGCGAAGGCGGCAAGGAAGAAGGGATTGCGAAAGAAAAGCGAGGACGATCCAGCGGAGCAGCGCAAAGCCTAGATGGGGATCCCATGCAAAGCGAAAGCGAGGATCTTTTCAAAGCAGCAGAGGCGTGGCACCTTCACCAACTCAGACTTCGCGCCGCTTACCTCTCATCTCTGGCTATGCAAAGCTCCCACCATAGTTCTTCTACTTTGCTTTCTTCTTCTCCTTCCTCTTCTACTTTGCTTTCTTCTTCTCCTTCCTCTTCTACTTTGCGTTCTTCTTCTCCTTCCTCTTCTACTTTGCTTTCTTCTTCTTCTCCTTCCTCTTCTTCCTCTTCTTCTTCCTCTTCTTCCTCTTCTTCTTCCTCTTCCTCTTCTTCCTCTTCCTCTTCTTCTTCCTCTCCTTCCTCTTCTTCCTCTTCTTCTTCCTCTTCTTCCTCTTCTTCTTCCTCTTCCTCTTCTTCCTCTTCTTCTTCCTCTTCCTCTTCTTCCTCTTCCTCTTCTTCTTCCTCTTCTTCCTCTTCTTCCTCTTCTTCCTCTTCCTCTTCTTCTTCCTCTTCTCCTCTGGTGTTGCCGCCTTTTCCTGGGGGTGTCGGCGGTGTGGAATGTGTCCATGCGCCTGCTTCGCTTCGTTTTCGGGCATGTGCTGTCTTGGATCCTGCGTCTTCGTGGGTGGTGGCGAGGAGTCTTCCAGAGCACCTCCTCGGTTGTTTGGTTTACCTCGAAACGCCCCCAGGATGCAAGGCAGTCGCTCCGCGCGCGTCACTCACTTCTCTTCTTCCTTCTTCGCTCTCTGCCTCGGATTTTTCTTCGCGTTTAAACGAGGTACCGTGGGTTTCGTTCCGAGCCCTCGCGCGGCAGTTTCGCCGAGAGGGAAACGCGGGCGTGCGCCGACTCTGGTTCGGAAAGCATCAAGTCGATTTCGAAGAATTCTACGCCAATGCACCTCTCTACGTGAGCCTTACAATCATATACATGTATATATATATATATATATATATATATATACATGTATATATATATATATATACATGTATATATATATATATATATACATGTATATATATGTACGAGAATGTAAATACGGGGATGTCGGTGCCTGTCCTGCTGGAGCTTCGGTGTAGGCGATTTTGGGTTTTCGTCTTTGCAAAATTCTCTGCAGCTGCTCTCACGTAACGCTTCACCCTCGAGACACCACGCAGGCACAGAACCCAAACCGATCTCCATCGATGCATGCGTGTTCCCCTTCATTCCTATTCATACGTACATTGACATACGAATATATGTATGTATGCATGCATGTATGTATTTATGTATGTATATGTATATGTATACGTATATATTTTGCATGCACATATGGCACACCGATAGCGAGATGAAGTGTGGGGTACGTGGACAAGTATATGTTAGTGAATAGCTGTGCTATCCGCATTTCCGAGCGTCTGTGTGTCGAGGATCTTTCGAGGCTGCCTTTACTTGAACTTTCCCAGCTTCCAGTCTCAGAGCCGATCTCTTTACCCCAGACGATTGAGGGAAGTTTTCCATGCGCACTACGTATCTGTTCCTAAGTGGTTCAAAGCGCGTTTCTCTCTTTCCATTCGGCCGGTTGTCTTCAAACAGTCAAAGTGCATGTCTTGACCAACCTCCCGCCTCCCCCACAGCGCATGCGCATGTACATGTATATATTCATATATATACACGTACACACATATACATGCATATATGTATATATATGTATATATATGTATAAATATGTATATATATGTATATATATGTATGTTCTGCTTTTTTTGCAGGTTCTCTGTTTGCGTTTTCTCTTGGACCATCCGAGCAGCGTTTCGGCGGCTCTGTGGCTGCTGGGCTCCTCTGCGCTCTTTGCGTCTCGGCGCACGCTGTCTCGCCTGATTCTCCAGTTCCTTCTCTCTGCGTCTCTCTGGCACAACTACCAGCTGTGGGCATCTCTGATTCACCACCACGCGCCGCTGCCCTTGTTGCTGCTACTCAGTCGGTTAATTTACGCGGGAGGTAAGGCGGCGGGGAATTCGCTCCAAGCGCTCTGTTGCGAGAAACTCGCGGAACTCGAGGCGTCGCAGTTGGAGAAGTCTGCCGCCGTCAGTCTCGACGCAGAGAAACCCAAACCCCTAAACGCAGAGTAGAGCGACGGTCCCCCGCGTGTGATCCATGCCGAGCCCGCAGGTCTGGGAAAACCTCTTCACCTCAAAACGCCTCTCGAGGTTCGACAGAGAACACGTCTCCTGCTATTTCTGTATGCGGAGAGTGTTGCTATACATATATATATATATATATATATATGTAGACAGAGAGAGGGAGGCCGGTATGCATATGCATATATATGTATATATGCATGCGTGCATTTGTAAATGTGTATGTACTTGGTGCATTCGTGTACTGCGAAGAAGCGATACTTTCCCTGCGATGGGATGGTTCTGTTTGACTAAATACGTACTCACATAGTCCTGTTTGTGTATAGATACGTGATATTTATAATATGCATGCTTGTCGAAGTGTACGGAGGTCAGGCGTCGGTTTTGTGTCGGGTCCTTGCATGCGCGTTTTCGAAAAACCGGAGCGCCGGAGAGGAAGCAGAAAAACGTCACGAAAAGGGGAGGACGCCTCGAAGCGATTTGAGATTGTGACCGCGCGGGGAAGGGAAACGTTCTGGGAACGGCCAAACGTTTCTCAAAAAGAAGTTTTGTCACTCTCGCACGCATCATAGTGGCATGTGTCTCATGGTGTACATACACCCCGAAAGGATTCGGATTTGGCGTTGTCGCTCTTGGCGCTTTGAGAGACCAAGCCGTCTCTGTCGGGCAAATCGTTTTCCCTCCACCCTGCAAAGGTCTCCGGTCCCCACCTCTGTACTCAAAACTCTCTGCTCGGAAACGAAAGGCTTACAGAGCATGAGCGAAACGCCCTCGGCGTTCGCTCCTTTTCGAGAGAAACTGAGTTTAAATACCACCGGGGGGAACTGCGGTTAGTGAAATGCCCGCCCCCTTCCCCCTGGACATCAGGGGAACTGCGCCTATAAGAAGAATAGCAAACATGTCACCAAGCACGGACCAATCCCATAGCTGACACGAGTCTTCACCCCACGTCCCATCTTGTCTAATCGGTATTTTCAGGGAGGCTGTGCGGCTTAAAAAGCGAAGCCGTCCCAACCCGGGGGTTCATCAGTACATTTGCTCGCACCCTGGTCTCGAAACGAAGAGCAAACTCTCCTTGGTTACTACACACGATCGCGCGCATTCCTCACTCCACCGTTCTTCACCCACCCAGGGGGTGTTTCACTAACGCTTTGGCAGATTGTGTTTGCATGCAAAACAGGTAGAAACCGTTTTTGCGTGCGATCTATCAAGGTGAACGGGCTTTTGAATGCCGCGTAGGCACCAGCGCGTCTGAGAGGACACGCTCGAGTTTTGAGAATTGTTTCGAACGAGAGACAGAAACAAATCGCAGGTTCCGTGCGTCACCCCGACTCTTGTGGGAGTCGAATGGGAAGCACACAGAGCGCGGTCGAGACGCCGTCGCTTTTTCGAAAGAAAACGGCAAGTGTTTAGAAAGTGTGCACAACTGGGAGGATCCTTTTCCGTCTACGCCACATCTGCATGCATTGCGAGTCCGTCGCGTTCGTGCAGTTTACGCCCTGACCGAAATCCCTGGTTCGTCCACGTTTAATACCTGAGATCTAAATACGAGCTGTTAGCATCCGAACAACCTTGAAAACGCTGAAAGTGAATCCGTGGAAAATGCTCGTACCGAAAAGAGTGGAAGCAGAGGGCTGACACAAAGGCGCAGGCAGGCGAACCCCAGAGTCTTCGAGCGCTATCGGTGGTCGGCTGAACTGCATCAACGTTTTTGGATTTAAAGAAATCGAAATGAGAAAGCGCAGACAGCTGCAGAGACACTTAATCGTCACGACCTTCCTCGACTGAAAGAGAGAGAAAAGACGTGAGAGCCGGCGGTGGGCCAGAAAGAGAACGTGGATCGGCCACCTCGCCGGAGATTCGACAGTCTCGCCTGTAAATGCTTTTTCAACTCGAATGCATGCAACGAACAGACAGATCACGGTTTTAAATTAGAAATACTTTTAAAGGGAAGGAAAAACGTCGCACGACCGATTGGAAGGTTCACAAGGCCAGGCACTCGAAATGAGAAAAGGAAACAAAACACATCCCCTTTTTATGGACGTCAGATCGACCGGTTTCGTGAGAATGTTATTTTTGGTATGTATACGTAAATGCCGAGTACTCAAGAAAGCACAAGCAGGTACAGGTATCTCTATACATGGATATTTACCCATAAACATATATATTATATGTATGCCATATATATATATATATATATATATATATAGATGTATGTACATAGACGCGCAAATGCAACACCTACCTACACGAACTTAATGTACATACATATGTTGGCGTGATAATAGGTCTGTCAGGTTTGTTAGTCCGTTTCTTGTTTCACTCTCTGCGCGTTCTTCATCTGGATCGGCATTTTCCCCAACTCCAGTTCCTTGTCTCGGTAAAAGTGGGGCGCAACTTCGAGAAGCCACTCGGGCCGAATTTCCAGCACGTTCCGCATGTACTCTTTCGTCGTCAAAACCAACTCCGTATATAAGACGACCTTTGGGCTCTCGCCAAACAAACTCGACTGGGGATGAATCTCCACCGTGTGGGGCTGCTTAATAGTGGAGTACGTCCCATTGCGGTTCATTCGAGCGCCCTGAAAAAACCATTAGAAGCATAAACACATAAGTACAGACATGGACATACGTAGAGAAAGAGAGAGAGAGACAGACATTTCTGCATATACATATATACATGTATATGTATGTATGTATGTATGTATGTATGTATGTATGTATGTATGTATGTATGTATGTATATATATATATATATATATATATACTTATATATACATGTATATATATATATATATATATGTATACACACACAATATAAAACATAATGGATATAGATGGCGCACGGACGCAGAGACATACACATGGACAGATAGGTATACAAAGAGAGCAGGAGAGAGATATGTCGACGTATCTTGAGAGACACATCTACATCTTTAGATATATATACATACATAAACACATGCAAACAGACATGCGTACCTATATCGACATATATGCATACAAATACTTATATAAATAGATATGTAATATATATATATATATATATAGGTGCGTCCGTGTGTTTGCACAAGTATATATATGTACGCATGCACGTATATCAGTATATACACGTAAGTACATATTAGAAGAGAAGAACGAACCTGGGTAAAGAAGCCGGCAGTGACTGCTTTTCGAATGGCGTTTGCATCCGTGGGGTCGGAAGAAGGTTCCACCTCGACTCGGTCGAGAAGGTCGAGCAGCTGTTCCCGGACATCCCGCGCGCGCTGAATGGATCGGTGTTGGACGAAATTCTCGTAGCACCAGGGGACAGAAAAAGCTGAAAAAACCACCGAAACACGCCCGAAGCGCAAATGCAGAGTCCATGTACACGCCAGCATACACAAACGGCCTCCACATACACCTATTCATGCATGTATCTCCCTCTGGATGTCGATACGCACAAACGCTTTTGTATCCAGTCTTCTTTACTACGTCCCTAGATATGCAGATATCCACATCTCCACGCATCCACGTATCTGCGGATTTATCGACATATAAATCAACGTATAGATATCCATATGCATCAACATAATCATGATATATATATGATATATATGCACATGTAGAGGCTTCACTGTGTCGTGGAGGTTTAGGAACAGGCGACAGCAATCGAGTTCAGCAAGGAGGCGTTTGGGGTCGACAGCTGCGTCTACAAAGACCAAAGGTTTTGGAGACAGGATCAAGGCAGAACAAGGCGTCTCCGAAAAAAAGCGACACAGGGAGCTCGAGACACATGCCTCTCGAGCTCGCGCCCACAGCCACTTACAAGTTTCTTCCCACTGTTTGTAGACGTTGAGGAGAGTTAGGTGGTCACCGCCTGGACGAAAGAAGTTTTTTCGCGCGTTATCTGCATGCATCGCCTTGTCCTTGGGTCGGTAGAAGATGCTGTTGCCGACGCCCAGCATGGCGCAAATCGTGATGCATTCGTCGACGCATTTGTACTTCTCGCCTTGGAGAATCATCTTGGAGTACATGGGTTCCAAGGGAAACTCGGCCATGCGTCTGCCAAGCTTCGTCAACTGACCCTAAAAGAAGAGAAACGCGCGTGTCGACGCCCCTCCCTCGCGCACGTGGTGAGAATTTTGATCGGACAGCACTCGCGTGGGATTTCTTCCCGCCACGAATCCGCGCAAGCACGTGCACGCCGATGTCTCTGCAATCTCCAAACAGGCGTCTTGCTCTCCACGTTTGACGGGCGCAGGACGCAAGCAGTGCACAGCGCAGATCGCCACGGAAGAACAAACTTGCAATTACGAAACTGTAGATCCGTGTAGAGAGAGAGATTTTCTCGCGCGTACTGAGATAGACATAGATGTATCTCTACAGCGAAACACACACAGAGACAGAACGAGAGAGAGAAAAACAGCGGGGAAGGTAGACAGATAAAGAGAGCGATAGACAGAGTGAGCGACAGATCCCGACGCACAGAGAGATCGAGACACAGGCAGCAGTACAAATGTAGACGCGTGCATACAGACATCCAGTTATTCACAAATAAGGACATTCGCATCTGTTAACAGTTGGTGTCCGTGAGAAACGCTCTTGAGCTCTATGCGCCGTTTTCTCGCGATGCATGCGTGTGTCCTCGACCGCGCTGTTACCTTGTCGTTAAGAGCCGCGAGAGCGTACAAGAGCTCAAGAGCTTTGATGAGTGTTTCTGGAGGCGGCGGGTCCATGAAGTCAAAGTTGATGAGGTCGTCGATGCCGAGACTCTTCAGCGCGAGGACGACGTGGCCCAGACTCGTTCTCTGGATTTCGGGAATATTCGCGTCTTCCATTTCCTTCTCGTACGAAAACCGCGTGTAGAGTCGGAAACAGTGCCCCGGTTGCACACGCCCCGCGCGGCCTGCACGCTGATTCACTGCAGCCTTGCTACAAGGGACGATAACCAGCGACTCCATGCCTGAGAAAAAAGGC
The DNA here is from genome assembly GCF_000208865.1 of Neospora caninum Liverpool. Lineage (NCBI taxonomy): Eukaryota > Apicomplexa > Conoidasida > Eucoccidiorida > Sarcocystidae > Neospora > Neospora caninum. The sequence goes on along the minus strand of NC_018394.1, from coordinate 384,139 downwards.
GCAGAAGGCCTCGAATGTGTCGAAGCAAATGTCGACAAAAAAGACGCGGGCGAAAAAACAACACTGCCAACGGCTTCTCGGCCTGCTCTCCCGTTCGTCTCCGTTTTCTCTCGGGGTTTGTCGCTCCTCTTCCCTCCCTCTTTTCTCGACCTCTTCCTGTCTCTTTCTTCCTGTCATTTTCTCTTCTGGTCCGTTTCTTGTCTTTTTTTCTGTCTATCCTGTCCTCCCTTTTCTGTCTCGCATTCCTTCTGCTGTCGCCCGTTCTGTCTTTCCCTGTACTGTCTTCCTCGTCTTCTGTTCCTTTTCAGTCTTTAGTGCTCTTCCTCTCGCTCGTTTGTCTCTTCTTTCTCCTGGATTCTCGGGTCTCCTTTCGTCTTGAGGGCTCACCGGTTTTGGGGCTGTACGTGTTTTGCTTGCAGAATCCGCAGTCGATGACGTAGACGATGTTGTCGATTGTAATCGAAGTTTCCGCAATGTTTGTGGCGATAACGACTTTCCGCGCCTTCTCCGGCGTGGGCTCAAAAATCTTCGCCTGGAGCTCCCCGGGGAGCGTGGAGTAAATCGGCAGCAAAATCAACTCGCCGATGTCCGTCCCGCGACCTCGCACCCTGGGAACACCAGATTTGCAAAAACGAGAAGAAAACAAGAGATGAAAAACACAGTCAAGCCGTGAGACGAGGACGCCGAAGTCCTGAGAAAGGGAAAAAGGAAACATCTAGAGACCAAATGGTCCGCCGCGTTTCTCCCGCAGTATTTTAAAGCAGCAAAAAACGAAAATCCGAAATAGCCCGAAAAAACTGAAAACAAAGAGACGCAACATCCTCATAACGCAACGCAACAATCCCTCTCAACACAGCAACGGTCCCGCATTTTTACTCCTTCTCTTTCTCCCCTTCCTCTCTCTTCTCCTTCCTCTCTCTTCTCCTTCCTCTCTCTTCTCCTTCCTCTCTCTTTCTCCCTCCTCTCTCTTTCTCCTTTCTCTCTCTTTCTCCTTTCTCTCTCTTTCTCCTTTCTCTTTCTCCTTTCTCTCTCTTTCTCCTTTCTCTCTCTTGCTCCTGCCTCTCTCTTTCTCCTTTCTCTCTCTCACTAGCCTTGGCAACCTGCCTGTCGCCTAAACCTTCGGTTCCAGCCGCCACTGTTTCGCCTCTCACCTTCTCTCCAGCTCCTCGAGAGCCTCTTCGATTTCTTGTTGTCCCGGAAGGAAAACCAAAACGTCTCCGAGGGGCTGAGTTAAATGAATCTGCAAAACGGTCACGACAGTTGCGTCGATGAAGTTCGCTTCAGGCGCTTTCGTGTAGTAAATCTGTACGGGGTAGCGCCGCCCAGGAATCCGAAAGATCGGAGCACGGTCGAAGTACTCTGAGAACTTTTCGGCCTCGAGCGTCGCAGAGGAAACGATCAGTTTGAAGTCGTCCCGAAATCTGCAGCGCACAACAAATCGTAAAAGGAAAAAACCAAGTGCGTTTTCCCCCCACTTCGTTGCGGAGAGAAATCTCGTCTGTGGGAAGCCACAGCACGAACGCAATTCGCAGGTTTTAATTCGAAAACGAAGCGGAGACAGATTGCAGGACGAAAACGTCTCGATGGGCGAAAACGCACAAACGAGCAATCTAGCCAACTCACACGCAAAGAAAGAGATGATCAAAATACACAAGATCTTTTTAGAAGAATAATACACTCACACGCAAGCATATACATATACATATATGTTGAAATATATATATATATATATATATGTGCATATATGTCCATATACATATCTATATACCTGTAATTGTCCCTCGAACATAGATGCATGCGTCAATACAGGCACATATGCATGTACAGCGTTGTGTAGGGAGCTAGCGCTTGTGCACGCCTCGACGCGTCAAGGCGGAAACGTGTTGAGTATCTCTCTCTTTCCAAGTCTCCGTCTCTCCGTTTTTCTCTGTGGATTCTTTTCGCTTTTGACGAAGCTCGTGAGTGCTTCTGCCTGTATACCTGGCCAGATCTTTTACGAGACCGAAGAGGACGTCTGTGTGCAGCGTGCGTTCGTGCGCCTCGTCGATCATCATGACAGAGTAACTCGCGAGGTCTGGTTCGGTGAGGAACTCGCGAAGGAGCATCCCGTCTGTCATGTACTTTAGGACCGTCTTGTCCGATGTGCAGTCCTCGAAGCGAATCGAGTAGCCCACCTGCAAAACGCATGCAATTTATAAAATAGGGGACAAAAATGATTTTTAGAAAGGTCGGGCGACGTGCCGACGCGCAGAGTTGCCTACACCGCGAGACGCTGCGAGAGAAAATGAGACACGCAAGTCACGCAATGCACACAAAAGCAGCAGCCATCTGTACAGAGATAAAGCGACGGAGAGATAGGCACAGAAACAGAGAAACCATAGAGATACAGAGAAAGATACAGAGAAAGATACAGAGAGCGACAGAGAGATAGGCACAGAAAGAGAGAAGATAGAGAGATAGAGCGATAGAGTTAAAGCGATGGAGAGATAAATCGCTGGAGAGATAAATCGATGGAGAGATAAAGATAGATAAAGAGATACATGTATATGTAGAGCAAAAGAGAGGGCGTGGCGCTTACCTCGAGGCCGAGTTTGCATCCGACTTCAGTCGCGACTCGCGCAGCGACGGACATCGCGGCAACGCGTCGGGGTTGAGTGCACCCGATTTTCCCGGCCTTTCCGTATCCCACCTCGTAGAGGTATTGGGGCAATTGCGTGGTCTTTCCGCTCCCAGTTTCCCCAACCACAATAAGGACAGGGTACTCGCGAACGGCTTTCAGAAACTCAGTTCGGTAGGCGTAGACGGGTAGCATCTTCCGCTCCTCCTGAAAACACGCGAGGCACAATGTCCGCACAGGCTGGGGAAATATATTTCTCGCTACAACTCAACCTAGCAACGAAAAGCAACGGCTGAAAGAAAGAGAGGCAAAAAAAACACTCTTGAGAAGAGAGAGATGAGAGAGACACTCTTGAGAGAGGCTGTCATCGCATGTCAGCAGCGCAGTGAGAAGCCGAGTTGTGATCCCTCCAGACACAGAGAAGCATGAACGTCGAGAAGGGCGGAAAGAGAAACGGTATGAAGGGAATGAAGGGAAGAGACGTTTGCACGCATTCGGCGACCTGCAGCTCCATAGTGAGCTTTTTAAACCTGTCTACCGAGGGAACCAAAAGGAGAGAAAACGGTGTCTCTCTGTCTGCCGAAGCCGTCGATGCGAGGGAAGGCGACGAGTCGACGGGGGCCCTCGAACAGAAGAGGGGAGATGACCAGCTGAGCACTAGCGCCGGCTCGCCGCGGATCGCGATCCAAAAGACTATTGGAAGAGGTCCGATGCTCACCTGGAGAGAGAGCTTTGCGAGTTTGCGCTTTTGTCTGGCTTTCTCTTCTTTTTCTTCGCGCGACAGGTTCCAGTCCTCGTCGTCGAGAGGTTGTTTGCCGTGTGTTTCGAGGAGTTCGAAGTCGATTGCAGCGCCTTCCTCGTTGAGCAGAGCATAGCTCTTCGCTTCTGTGTCTCTGCCTCGCTGGGCGCCGAACGTCGCACGAGCGTGAGACGCCTTCTGACGCTCCACCAACAGCTGTTCGCTGACATGTTCCTTCGCTTCTACGTATTTCTGGTGCATCACATTCAGACGCGCGGCTTGGTCCTCGTCGTAGGAGTCGGGCATCACGTACGCGTCGACGACTCCGTGAGACTCTCTCTCGCGAACGACGGTCTTGGCAATCTCGAGCGTGGTGCGTTCGACTTCCAAATCCCTTCGTTCCTTCTCGGTCAGTTTCTCGCCTGCAAACATCCACTCTTTCTCCCTGAGCGTCCGTTCGGCGAGCTCAATCCTGTCTTCTTCGCGTTTCTTTAAGTACGTTCTGCGCGCCTCTTCGCGAAGTCTCTTCACGTACTCCTCGTTGTCTCGCAGCTTCTCGTTTCGCCCCTTCCGCGCCTCGAGCACCACGGCGACGGGATCTCGAAGATCTGCACTTTTGTCGTCTTCTTCGCGCGCATGTGTCTCTTCGCGATCCAGCTCTGCCTGGCGAATCCGAGCGAATCCAACTTTTCTAGAAGACGCTTCCTCGCGCTCGCGGAGGCGCGCGGCAAACGCGTCTCTCTCTGCAATGTCCCTCTCCTCCGCGAGTCTCCGCTCTGCATCAGGCGAAGCAGCCGCTCCTGCGCGCGCCCGCTTGGCCTCAGGGGACGGGGAACGAGGTTCCTCATCTCGCACGCGATGAGAAGAAGAAGCGGAAGAAGACGTGGAAGACGCAGCGGAAGAAGACGTGGAAGACGCGGCGGAAGAAGACGTGGAAGAAGAATTGCGTTCTGAGAACAGGACACTGGCGAGGCGCGAAGCTTGAGGAGAAGTGAGTCCGACTTCTTGGAGGCGAGAAGAGAGAGCAGAAAGAGACGAAGACGAGAGAGCCGCGTCGAGAACCATGTCGGCGACGGCGCGGGTTGAGAAACCCAACGAGGCGTGGAGCAGCTCTCGCACGCGCGCCGCCGACAGGCCTCCAGAAGCCTCCCCCATGTTGAAGAGCGGAAGAAAACAAGGGAGGAAAAGAGAGGGGGAAATGGGAAAGAAGAGAAAAAGAAGGAGGGAAAGAAAGAAGGGAGTGCGGTTGAGGTGATCGCGTGGCAAAGAGAGATTGGAAAGAACGTGGAGCGAAACACGACGATGGAGCGCAAAACGGCCGCCCGCCCGAGAGGACGCACGAAGGAAAAAACGAGAGTTTTGTGGCGGGGGGAGGACGACGGGAGAAAGGCAAAAGAAGACAGAGAAGACGAGAGACAACTAAGGGAAGACGGGGAAAGGAAGGCGAGGGAAGACGAAACGCGCGAAAGAAGACAGAGACAAAAAGGCCGAAAGGTAAGAGTGAGGGAAGAGTGCTAAAGAGGAAAAGGCAGCTGACCCGAAGGGAGAAGAAGAGGACGGAAAGAGAGAAGAAAAAGGAAACGACGGAAAGAGCTTTTTGTTAACGAGAGGAGACGGACTCCAGCAAGACCAGAAAAGAACGTGAACAGCGCAGAAGTCTCTTTTCCAATCGTCTGTGTCGGTTGAGAACAGCGTTCTGTCTCCAAGGGAAAAGCGGAGAGAAGAAGAGAAGAATGAAGAAGAAACCAAGAACAAAGGGACAAGGAAAAATGCTTGGGGTGTTCGTTCTGTCTCTCGAAAGTTGCACTTGAGAAGCTGCATGCATCAGCTTTAGGGACCGCCGATACCATTCACTCAAGAAAAAAGGGACACATCACGCAAGGAAAAAGAACTAAATCATGCTCTTTCCCTCGCTTTATTAAGCTAGATTTGCGTCTTTTTCGGGTGTTTCTTCTTTCTACCTCGCCTGCGCCATCGACGACTGATTCTCGCAGTTTGCCAAACAGGCTGCTGCCGGGTGACGTGAACTGTGCTTTTTGCTGTTTCGTTTCTCTACGCATGCAGAAAAAACCTTCCTCCTTTCCAAGGCCCGAAGCCGCCTTCGCTCCTCTCTCCGCTCCACAATATCTGTCTTTTCTTCCGTCTCTCTCTCCTCCCTCTCTCCTCTCTCTCTCATCTGCCTCTTCTTCCTTTACGCGTTTCTCCGGTCTGTGTTCCTCTTCTCTCTGCTTCCTCTCTTCTCTGTCTCTCCTCAGAGTTGAAAGGTTTGCGTCCTTACAGCCTCGCCTCGCCGAGATTCGCATGCGGCAGGACGCAGCGCGGTTTTGACGAGACTTCTCCGCAGGAGAGACTTCCGAAATGAACATGACCCCGTCAGAAGGCAGCTGAGAACCTTTTTGCCATGCTGCGGTGCTCGAGAATGCAAGACTCTGTCTGTCTGAGTCTGCCTCGTGATTCTCGATTTTGCGAGACTCCTTGAACTCCAACACGGCCGTTTATATGTGTAGACAGAAAGCAGAGAGCGTCGCATACTAGCCGCTGCGCGGAGGACATCGCACTATCACACTTTTGCCGAGGAAACAAAGTGGGGAAAACTCGGAGCAAAGCAAGGCAGAAAAGATTTCCTATTCGCCTTTCCTCTTGAAAGCCTCTCGTCCACACGCCGTTCGAAGTTTCTCGCCTGAGATCGGGGAAAACCGGAGCAAAGTTCGTTTCACACGTTGCCTGTTTGGTCCTCTCTGGGACCAATGCAACTGCGCATACCTCATAAGGTAGAGTTGGAGACTAAGAGAGGCGTCCAGGCATTCCCTCTGACGCGTGGTTCTCACAGTATGTTGGTTTTCAAATATGCCCTGGACATAACTCTCCTGAATGCTCTCAGCATGACAGTCGCGCGCTTTCTGTGGTTTCCCCAGTTTCGCACAAGTATCTGTTGGAGGAAAGGGGACAAAGGGGAGAGGACGAGGGGGACCGATGTCCCTTCGTATCACCGCCCTGCCGCCGAGTCCTCGAAGACTGTGGGGTGACGAAACGCTAAGGAGAGAAAACAAGAGAGACAGAGAGAGAAAGCGCGAGAGCAAGAAACACACAGAAAGAACAAGCGACACAGAGAACGAGTGACGGAGAGACGAGGGCGGTTGGTGTCTCCCGGTCTCCACCGACTCGGACGGAAGTTGCGAGAGGCTCTTTTTCCCCCGAATATTCAGTCTGCGTTTCCCTCCACGGGACGAGGGGCTGTTCGCTTTCCCTGCGTTTACAAAGGATATTTGCGATGTCTCGATTCAAATCACGCAGCAACGAAGATGCATTTGCGAGCTTTTCCTCACAGCAAAAAGGTGGATCCGCATAGGCTTTCCCGGTGGCGATGTACTCGCGCGAACGCCGCGCCTGTACTCCCCGCCTGAGTAGGCAAACCCATGAATGCTCTCACAGGGGTCAGTCTTTCTTCTTTCTCGTGTGTTTATCTTCTTCCGATCGTCCTGTTCGATCTCTTCTCTGCGGTCGTCTGTTTTTCTTCAGTTAACACCCCACACATTTCCTTCATCCCTGAGAGCCGCACGTCTAGGCTACAAGGCACATGCTTTCTGTCGTCTGCCTTCCTGCGGGGGCATTTGTCTACGCCGTGCGCTTCCTCAAGAGAGCGACAAGGATCTTCTTTCCGGTGGAAAGAAGGCATCCGTGCTCCGAGTCACAGTTTGCCAGGGAAGCGCACATTTCACAGTGTACGTCAGGCAGGTTGGCGAAGTGTCTCTTTCGACGATTCCCCACAGACACCTCCACCGTGGTCATTTCGGCCTTTTCCTCAAAACAGAAAACACAGGGGCACAGAGGTAAAGTCTTGTGTTGGAGGCCTCTGCACTCTTTCTTGAAAATGGTTCGTCGCTCCTCCATGGCAGTTAGGCGCATGGGCTCAAAAGTTGTGGGTACACACTGATTTGCCGCTCTACGGTTCTTCGACGCCTGATAAAGCACGAATGAGAGTCGAGGCAGCTTTGTCCGGCAATTTCTCACGAGACGTCCACCTGCAGCCTGTCACCGACGGACCAGCCTCGTCTTTGCTCGCATTTTGATCCAGAAATCTACCGAACAAAGAGAGGAGGAGGGATTCCGCACGCGGCAGGCACAAGCCTCAGGAAAGGCTATGCATTCTAAACGGCTGGTGATGGAAGCCCCGGGAAATCATTCAGGTGTTCTTTGACTCGCCAACGTCATGCATCCCTCTACGTCAGGCGAACATATATATATATATATATATATATATATATATATATGTATATATATATATATATATGTCGAATATGCGTTCTCATAGAGATACATGTACACAGAAGGATGTGTGTCTGTTTTAATGTGCATTTGTAAATTCTAGGTTTCCCGCGGTTTTCTCGTGCTTGTGGAGAGAAATAAAATCTATAAGACCTCCGGCACGTGCGGGCATATATATATATATATGGATGAATTACGCAGATCCCTAGATATATATGCACAGGTGTGTAACTGTGTATGCTGGTGTGTCGTTGCATTTGCGTCCACACTACATGCTTTACGATATCAGAATTGAGAGCGACTGCAGGTCACAGTAGGTCCACGTGGGATATTCATGAGGACACGCCGCATATTTGAATCCACGACGGCTCGATGACCCGAAATTGCACGTGCTTGGGGACTTTCTATTTCCACTTTCTCGTGAATCAGGAGTTCCCGTTTCAATGAACGTGGCAGCGTCATGTACGAAGGTCGTAGAAAAGCACGGTCTCTCTCGTAGCCAAGGAAAACCACATGTGGCAGCTTTGCGCGCCCTGCGTTACACCGTGGCTATTCCGTTTGATCGGCCCCGATGGGCGAAATGAGTTCTGCACTTTGCCGGACCATTTCTGCCGCGTGGTTTCTCTTTTCCGGCCCCAGTCTGCTCAACAGAATCGCGTCGTTGTCGAGGGCGAGTTGGCGGAGGAAGACGCCAGGAGTTTGTCTCTGTTCCCGATCCCGCCGACTTTTCCCGCGGAGTGTCTTGCGTATGCGCGGAGTCGGTGAGGCGAGACTCACGAGGAACTGGCGACCGGCGACTTGCCCACGTTCGTGAGCCCCGGGGCTCTGTCTTTGGCGGAAGAGAAGCGCGCGTTTCAAGTGTTTTCCCGCCTTTTGACCGCGGAAAAAGTCGAGAGTTCACGCCAGAACGGCGATCGAACCCGTGGGGTCCCGCCTCCCGCATTTCTTGCAGGACACGCTCGGCCGGCTGGTTGGCGACAGGACGGCGAATCGCGCGGACTCGCCTTTCGCTCTTCTCTTTCCTCGAGCACATGCGCAGAACGCGCCGGGAAAGGAAACCGAAAACGCCTTTTTTGCGAGTCTGCACCCTTCTCAAGCCGACGCGTTTCCTTCGGGTGTCTGTACACCTGAAATCGGTTCTCTTGTCGTGGCAGCTGCCGCGTTTTCCGTCAGATTTCGAGCGATTTTGCGGCCTCCCTCGTCTTGCGCGCTTGCTCGAGGCTTGACTGCTCTCGAAAAACACGTCTGTGTTTTCCTCTTTCTCCTCGTTGAGGCGCGCGCGTAACTTGGGCTGAGAAACCAGAGACAAACGAGAACCCCGCTTTTCACCGCTGAGGCACCGGTTTGTGCTCGTCTGCCGCAGCTCGCCGTCCACGTGAACTGTCAGAGTCACTCTGCGATTCGCCTGACAGCGCACGCGTTTTCGCAGCTCGTTTTCGCTCTTCTGTTCCATTCTTCCCTTTCTTCTTTTGCTTGCCGTTTTCTCCGTCCGGGTCTTATCCCTCTGTGTCCAACAAGCCTTGCCCAGCGACCGTTGCTTCTCGCAGCCTCCGGGCTTTCTTGGCGCGAAGCGGAGTCCGAAACGCGCTTTGCTGTTCTACGAGAAACTCTCCAGTCCCCTCTCGCCTGAGTTTTCCGCTCGTCTTTTCGCGCTCTCTCTACATCGCGCAGTCCACGGCTCTGGTCTCCGCTTCCGACCTTTCCTTGGTCATTCTCTCTGCGATCGCCGGCACTGTCCGCTGCTCGTATCCGTTTTCTTTTTCTTCTCCCGCTCGCCCTTGCCTTCAGCTCCTGCGCGTCGTTTCTGAAGGTCTCTCGAAGTCAGCACACGCCACACTTCTCCCCCCGTTCCCCTCCCCTCTCCTCTGTCCTCCCTCTTGTCTCTTCATTTTTCTTTTCACCCGATCGTCTTTCTCTGTGACGCGGTCCGTCTCTGTCTTCTCACTTGCAGGCCTTCTTCTCCTCGTCTCCTCATCTCTTCCTCTCTTTTTCTTCTCTTCCTCCCCTCTTTCTTCCTCCCCTCTTTAACGATGGCGGCGCCTGAGAGCAATCGCCAGCCGGTCCTTGCCTCGACTGCAGCTCACAATCACCTTGCGTATCTGGCCGCTTCGCCGCCTTCGTCCTTTTCAGTTGTCCGCTGCGCTCAACCGCGGAGTGCGAGCGTGTCGGGGACGCCTAACATCCTTCCGCGCATCTTCGCGGACAGTGAACAGGCGCACGCGCAGCCGCGAAGAGCTACGGTCCTTCCAGCTGTGCGCACTGCAGTTTCAGCTGAAGGCTCTCCGCGTCCGAAATGGGTCATCTCGCGGGCGTCTGTCTCGCCTCTTCCCCCGACGATTAAGGCCTCTCTGGAAGGTTCGCTCGACCGGTCTGAGACGTCTGACGTGGAGGCGCGCGCCTCCCTCTGCGACGATGGTCCCGACAGACTCGGCATCCGAAGCGCGGTCTCACCCCGAAAGGACAGTGAGTCTCCCGTGGAACGCGCGCGAGGAGAGAAGGACGGAAAAGCTGCGGCCGCGCGGCAAACAGGGGCGACGGGCGCGCGGGGGAAGAGAGGACCGAGAAGCGCGAGGAAGACAACACACACGGGGAAGGCGGAAGAAGGCGAGAAAGGGAGAGAGGAAGGCATTCTCTTGGCGGCTTTTCACACAGAGAGAGACACACCGGGAACACTCTGTGGAAACACAAAACGAAAGAATCACGCGACTGTTTTGTCATTCGGGGGACAACCACGAGAGAGACCAAGGGAACGACAATTCTGGAAGATCTGAAAGAGACGGGAGAGCGACAGCCTCCCGCCACTGACGGCTGGTCGACCGGTGTAGGGTCACGTGATAGGAGGGAGATCGTCCTGAATGCTTCCGTCCGAGATTTATCGCCGACTCTGTTTCTGGCGTCTTTCCTCCCTCTTCTCACGTTGAGAAAGCAGCCTTCGAGTCTGAAAAAACGTCGATGGCAGTTTCTCTCGCGTGGGTGCACCTTTTTACTTTTTTCCCTTTCGTGATATCCTGCCGCCTTCTACAGTGTCTAGACACAAACCGAACTTCAAGACAGACACAACTTATATATATATATATATATATATATATCTGTCTCTACGGAGGCTTGTATTCGCATGGGTGCATGCACATCCATGTACACAAGTAAGCATACATATATATATATATATATATATATACATGAGTGTATTGATGAACTTCTCAAAACACGTTTTATTGGCGTTGACTCAGTGGCGCTTCTGTGTGTTTTGCGTTCTTTAGCTCCCAACTTTCTACGTTTCCTCTGCCTTCTGGGAGGGCTGATGAACGCGGGAATTTCCCTTCTGGCTGCAGTCGACGTCATGCACTTCCTTATTGATCCTGCCACATACGGCCTGACCGTTGCCCAGACGTGAGTCAAACGCTTCCACATCAGACACAGCACCTCTTCGGATTTTCAGAAGCATAATATTCACCTATACAGCTGTACACGTCCCTATACAGGTGTATGTGTATAGCTACAGAGTTGCATTCCTGGTGTCTTTCCGCGTGGAAGGTACTTGCCGTCTCCAACTGTATATACAGTATTTAAATTGCGTGGTCCGCGTATATTACCTATGAACACGGTACCGATTTTTTTTGTGCATTAGTGTGGCGATCTGCGGCCTCTTCTCTTCAGAGATGTACACAGCTGCGGCACACCATTCGGCAGCCCCTCTTTTCTCGCTCTCTCTCCATTGCATGCAGCTACGTATTTTTCTGTTTTGGCAGGTCTATTCTTTCTGTTTCCGTCGACCTTATTTCGGTCTGATGTGTTTCTGGCGCTGTGTCACTCCGGAAATCATGCGTTTGTCTGCTCAGGTGTCTGGGGCTGATTGTCGTCCTTCGCGAGGCAGGCCAGTTTGCTCAGCTTTCAACTCTCCAGAAGAAACTCATGGACAATTGCGTCTTCCTGGACAGTCCCGTCTACAAAGGCCTCTTCTACATGCACCTAGGTACTACCCCTCTCTCAGTTGTCCACGTCTCTTACGCTCTCATATACATACATATATACATATATATATATATATACATACATACATACATATACTATATATGTATAATATGCTTGTATGCGTATACTTAACTTTTTTGTATATAGTGAGGTACGCAGGAATGTCCACATTAATAAAACAGATTTGCGGCGAGAGGTTTCCTGGTGCAGGCATTGATTTCGAGAGCGTGGCGACGTCTGTCCCGTTTGCATTTCTATTTCCGGCATTTTGCGGCATATGCAAAAGCTGCGTGCAACAGTGTCAGCTGCAGTAAACTATATGCAAGTCGCGGCCTTCTCAGTGCTCGAGTGTACATACAGCTCGTTCTCGTCACAAATGGTTTCGCTCTGTAGTGCTCTGTAGATGGGACGTCCTGCGGCGGGGAGACGGTTTGAGAGATTGGACGAAGCATCTCTTCCTTTGCATCCACATAGCGTGTGGACAAACGCTCGCACTGAGAAGCGAAAACCGCATTCGTAAACGAAAGCGTGAACGAGAAATCGCTCTGTTTTTCTTCTCTCTAGGGTTGGTCAGTCTGGCTCTCCGCAGCGTCGCCTCTTTGTACACCGTCCCCGGTAAGAGAGACGACGCGGCTTGAAACTGTTTTTTCACCAGCGAAAAGCATGCGCTCGGTTGCCTTTTCTTTTTTCCTTTCGTCTTTTCGTCTCTCCTAAACGTCTTTCAGCTGCACTTTTTGCCTCTTCTCTTTCACTTTCTCTGTTCTTGTCGGCGAACTTTTCCCCCAGGGTCGCCGGTTGTTTCGCGCCAGACTGAAATGTTTAGCTCGCCTTGCGCGTTTCCTCGTTCTTTTTAATCGCGCGTGTGTGTGTCTTAGAGGAGGCCTGCTCTTGCTGAGAGAGAAAAGAGAAAACATGCTGTGTCTCTCCCAAGCCGATAGTACTGGGCCTGCACTCTCCACAGAAGTGAGGTGGTGCTGCGCGAAGCAGGAAATCTCAGACGCTCCGAGGAGAAAGGAGAAAGGACAGTGCGAACAACGAGAGAAATCGAGCGAGAGACAGAGGAGAGGGAAGGCGATAACGGCAAAAACAAAGAGAGGAAAGAAAATCACAGACAGGGAAGCGTTGACTGTGTTGTGCTTTCAGGCTTCTTTATGGTCGTGACAGGATTCCTGTGCATTTTGATTCAAAAATCGGTCGAGGATGACACGATGAAAGACAACCTTGAAAAGGTCACCGCCTTCTTCGCTGCGACGAGGCACTAGCTCCCCGCGGGAGACAAACTCGACGCCCTCGTTTCTCCACTGCCTCTCCATCATTCTCTCCAGGTGTATGTACACCGAGGTCCGCCTCTTTTTTCCAAGCCCATTGGTGTCTTTTGCCTTCGCGAAAAAGCGCGGAAAAATCCGGGTGTCCAGACGCACTCTCATGGCTTTGTCTACAAGTTTTTCTCTCTTCTCCGGTTCTGTCGGTTCGAAAATATGGCGAGAACGATGCCAGGACTACAGCTGGCGGATACCCCGCCCGCTGCACTGCTCTTCAGGTGACACTACACCCGACGGAGAGGGGACCTCTCTTGTTTTTGCGTGCACGAGGCGCTCGCCGTGAGTGCGTCGCACTTTTTCGAGGTTTCGTCACACTCGAGCGAGAAAAAACGCCTGCACGGATCCGAGACCGTGAGGGTGGAGGAAAGGTTGCTTTAGACCTTTCCAGGAATCGTTTTGTTTGGATTTTCCCGTCGCAGCGTCGGGAATGCTTGCTCCCTCTGGAGACGTGTGCCGTGTGTCTTTCGGCAAGACTTGTCTTTTTCCACCCTTCACATTTCCCTTCGCGTTTCCTGATTCACGAACGTCGAGGAAGCGGCGCCTCATTGTTGCCGTCTCTAGCACTCAAATAGGTCCAGACTTCTTTCTTTTCATGTCTGTCCAGCGGCTTCATGAGCTGTCTTTGCTTTCTTCTCGCTGGCCCCACCTGTCCTCTCTCTAGCTAATTGAACAGCGAAAGCTGCGAAAGAAGCAGAAAAAAATAGGTCGTGACTCCGCTTCGAGAAGAAAAGACTGAGCCGCTTGTAAGAAGATTAATCCAATTAAGTATGATAGACATTTAGCTTCCGTCATTAACATATGAGGATAAAAGGCAACTTTAAGCGCGGTATCTATACCTGCAGGGTTACTTGAACCATTTAAATGTAAGTAGAAGATATGTAAAACTATTATAATACAACCTATAAAAGGCAATATAAAATGTAATACAAAGAATCGTTTTAATGGTACATCAGATACGTAGTATCCTCCAAGTAGCCAAGGTACCAAATATGGTATTGGAGAAAGGAGGTTTGTAATCACTGTAGAAGTTCTATTGTGTTAGCAGAGCATAGTTAAGATGATAACTATTGTGGAAATAGAACCAATTGAACACCATGTATTAATATAACAAAGATAATCAGGGTAATCTGGGATCCTTCTTGGCATAACGTTGTGTAGTTAAATGTTGCGTACAAAAAACACAAACTTGCTTCGGGGGAAGAAAGGCAGCTCACGAAAGCCTCTGCTGTCTGTACACCCAGAGAGCGCCCACAGGCTGTCCCGCTTTTTCCCTGCGCGCGGGAAACACAGCCAGACCCGAAGAAAAAGGGACGACACGCAGGATGACACACAGTGGAAGAGCCCTGACGCGCAGAAAGACGCAGTTTTTCAGAAGAGAGAGACGCGCAAACGCAGAGAGGTGACAGGAGAAGGCTTGAGACGCAGGCGAAAGAACAGGATTTCATGTTCCTGTGCACCGTTCTTTCACTCGTTTCGGACATCGATCAGGCTGTTCCGCGCTTCAGCTGGAGAGCCTGTTCGTACGGCGGATGGACTGGAGGTTGCGTGGGCGGGAGAAAGACGTGGTTTTCGTCGACCGGGTAGTTCCTATCTGCGTCGTAGCCGGCGAGGTCTCCACAGGACAGGAAGGGAATCAAGCAGCCCTGAACGTCGCGTTCTTCTTCGGAGGCGTCGCCAAGCGACACATCGACAGAGATCGCCGGTTCGTCCTCGAGGCCTCCGGGGACGGGGCGGAAACCTCTGCACACGAGAAAGGCTTCGATGCTACTGTTGCGACTGGCCGCAGGTTTGCAGCAGCGCACCGCGTCGAAGAGCGTCTTGAGCTGTAGGTACACCAGAGGAATCTGCTCGCCGCGGAACGTCTTGCAGACAAAGACGCCGCCAGGCTTCAGCACTTTGCACGCAACTTTGAGCGCCGCAAACAGCAGCTGCGCCTGAATGAATTCGTCAATGTCGTGCATGCCCGTCACGTCCGGCGCGCCGTCGCAGATGACAAGGTCTGCAGGCTGCTGCGCGAAAAAATCCAGAATGGCCTTCACCGTCGACTCGTGCGTGATGTCTGCCTGCAGTGTATAGACACCCGGGATGGGCGCCAGCTCCTGGAGGTCCACCGCCACGATCAACGGCGGTGCCGGAGGAGACAGAGACTCCGCGACAGAAGAAGGCGACGAGGGCTGAGTTCCGTCGCAAGCCGTTTGCGACGCCAAGCGCGAAGTTCGCTTTTCGTAGCGGGAGAGCTTTCGACGGTAATTTTCCCACAAACGACGACGAAGAACCTGTGACCAGCTCCCGGGCGCCGCGCAAAGATCGACGGCTCTGACTGGATACACATCCTCGTCTTCATCTCCTTCTTCGCTTTCTGCTTCGCTGCTGAGGTCGACGCCAGAGAGATCGCCGCTTCGCTCCTCCCTGCTGGAGGGCGCCTCGCGTTCGGCGTCTCCGTTTCGAGGATCTGTGTCGGTTTCCCCTCTGGCGTCTGCCCAGTCGCCCGCTTCTTTTCTTTGCTTGTTTCTTCCCTCTCTGTGACTACGGGACAAAGACGGAGGAGAGAGGAAGTGGAGTTCGTCGTCGAGTTGGAGAAGCTTGTAGGCGGAGCGGGCGCGGTAGCCTTCTTCCTTCGCTCGCCGATAGTAGATGTCTCTTCTGTCTTTCGACAGTTTCCCCATGGTGCTCTGCAGAGACGAGTAGACAGTCTGCGAAGGCGAGGCAAAACGCCGAGAAAAGATCGGTCCAGAACAGACGCCGGGGTCGGCTCGCCGAGAGTCGCGTCAGCCTATGACAAAAACGCGGGGAGCGAGTGCACGTGGAGAGAGAGAAAGATCGAGCGCGTTTCTCAGGAAGGAAGACGAGGAGAGATGAAGCGATCAAGGTGAAGGGACAATTTACGCGAGACCCGGGGAAGGGAGGCGACAAGCGACGACCGGTCACACAAAAGTCCATGTGCATGCAGGAAAAAATCTTCTGTTGACCAAATCCAAAAAGCGCATGCATTCAAGTGCAATCGTATACACGTTCACGTAGAAATATAATGTATATAGGGACAAGAGATTAGAGATTGACGTTTCCCAGCGGCGCAGAGAAGGCGAGGACAAAGGAGAAAAACAGAATCCAGTCAGCGAGGAGAGAGAGATGCCGCGAACACCGCGAAAAAGACGCACCGCAGCTGTCTCCCGAGCGTCCAGTGTTCAGACAGCGCAACACCAGCCTCTGTCTGCATTTAGAGAGACGCTGGAGACGGGAAACGCGTGAGAAGTGGAAAAGTTCAGAGTTAACAAAGGTCTGACGAGAAAGAGAGTGAAAAAAACCGGAACTCCCCTCAGCGCATGCCAAAAAAAAGATGCCTTCACCGCTCTGCATGCAGGCGTTTTTTCTCAGAGAAAAACAGCGGAAGAACAGAAGTCGCCGCTGCGCCGTTTTCATCAGAAAAGAAGAGAGCAGGCAGAAAGCAGCCATGTCTGTGATGCCTTGTTCTTCTCTCACCTCGTTTCTGTCTGTGTGATGAAAGTGGATTCTGTGCGAGCTCGTGGCTACCGTCGTCTTCCTCGTCGTTTTGCTGGTTTGCACACATGACCTGCGCATTTTGGATCTCTGTGGACGTCAAGAAGACTCTCCAAAGAATCCTCTCTTTCTCTTCTTTCTCCCCCGCGACGACTTTGTCTCCTCTTTCTCGTCTCTCCCAGCGAAGAAGTGCATCTCCCTTCTTGTGCTGCTCGCCTTCTTCTGAAGGAAAAAAATCTGTGATTGTCCCGTCACATCGGTCTGCTGTGTCTCCGTGCGGCTTTCTCCTCACTCCTTCGCTTCTTTCTCACCCTCTCCCCTCTCTCCTTTTCTCCTCTCTGGCGTTTTGTCGGTTTCCTCCCGCTTCCGCTTTGTCTCCTCCGCGTTGTTTCCGTTCCCGTCTAGCCCTTTCTTTCCGCGCTTTCCACGATAGCAAAGAGATCTGAGGCTTTCGTTCGAGAAGCGACTGCGCCGGAGAAAGGAAACCTCAGAAAGAACAGCGTCTGCGAGAAGATGGAGGCGACAAAGTAAATCAGGCGAGCAGGCACTGGCAGAGCGGCAGAGAAGAACGCGTTCGGTTCACGGTTTTTCCACAAGATGTTTTTTCTCACTCCCGCCTTCTTGGGCTGGAGGACTCGAGGCTTCCGCTGGGATCTTTGCCAGAGAGGGAGACGCAGATGGGTTCACATCAACTACCCTCCCCGCAACCGTTCGACAGTTCAAAAGGTGTGGTCTCCAGAGAAAGAAATCTCCCAGTGTCGAACAAGAGAGAGATCCGCTTTCTCTCGCCTCCACAGACGTCGTCCGTCGATGCCTCGCATGCAGCCATCCTAAAACAGCAGTGTTTTTCCCCATTCTAATTTCTTCCAACGTTCTGCCACATCTCCAGTTAGGCCCAATCCACCTGTATGCCCAGGTGCATCTAATTACATCTGCATGCATGTACATATATATGTATATGTATATATGTATATATATATATACATATATATATATATATATATATGTATTTATATGTATATGTATATATATATATATATCCACTTCTGTTAATTTCCATGTATGTATTGCATGTATGTCTACATGATTCTTCTTGGAAACGCGGAAGGCCAGGCGGGGCGTTATGTGTCAACTTCTCCCACATTGACGGGTATCCAACACTGCATTCCTAAATCGCTTCTGCGCCCCGTCTGTCTCTGTCTCTCCCTCTCTCTCTCTGTCACTGGATTGTCTGATTCCCGAACGAATGGTGTGCGTTTCTGTCCTTTTTGCGTGGTTGCAGCTGCACGAAAACCATGAAAAGTTGGTCTTCGTTTGCAATGGATACATCGACCGCCTCGATCCACGGTTGCTGCCCGAGCGTCACAGAAAGCGGCTCGAGAGGAACAGAAGAGCGACGTTGACGCGTTTCGACGGGAAACTTCCTTGGAGCCAGGCCGTTGAGAGTGAGAAGATCTAAAGAGCGGAGACTCACAAAAGGAGAGAAGAGCCGCGAGAGAGGAATGAGAAGGCTAGAGGAGATGCCCGCGAGTACACACACACAGCTCAGAAAAAGATGAGGGAGAGGCAGGAGAGAAGAGACGGGACGAAGAAGAACGGATCGGGAAAGAAAAGACGGGAAATAGATGAGGCGGAAGATCGAGAAAAGGGCTGCGCGACAAGAGAGAAGGGACGGGAACACCGAAGGAAAGAAGAGGGGGGTGAACGAGGTTCGAGGAGCGGAAAAAAACACGAGAGAAGAGGTTGAGAGGAAAAGAAAGGAAGGAGGAAACGCAGGGGGAATCGCCCCGCCTTCTGAGGCGCGCTCGAGGTCGGTCTTCCTTCCCCCCGTCTCGGCAGGAAGACGGGGACGAAACATACGAGGAATGTCGAGGTACTTTATTTTTCGCTCGTTGCGTGTATCGAACCGGGCAAGGGTTCGAGTCTTCAGCCCCGCGCGTGTGTTTTCTTGGAGCAACTCACGAACAACGGAGAAGAAGGGACAACGCGCTGGAATCTGCAGCGGGGGTAGTGAAGAAGACAAAGAGAGAGAGAGAGGTCTTGCCACAGTGAACGCAGTGAAGTGACGCGCAATTTGTTTTTTTCAGGTGCCATCAAAAGGACGCATACACCCTGTTTGGCTTTTGCTACGGTCCATTCTCACCAGTGAGTTTCCCTGTTTTTCCTCGTTCCGTTCCTCTTCTTGTCCTCTCTTAGAGTTGCCCAGAGAGAGAGGACTTGCGGTGTCTTCCTACGCGTCTTTTCTGACGCTTCTTTTCCGCGTGCTTCCACGGTGCAATCGCCTCACGCGTGTGTGCCTTGCTGCCTGTCGTTCCTGTTCAAACGCGTCGCTCTCCTCTTTTTTC
The DNA here is from genome assembly GCF_000208865.1 of Neospora caninum Liverpool. Taxonomy (NCBI): domain Eukaryota; phylum Apicomplexa; class Conoidasida; order Eucoccidiorida; family Sarcocystidae; genus Neospora; species Neospora caninum. The sequence goes on along the minus strand of NC_018394.1, from coordinate 365,380 downwards.
CTCTCCACCTCTGCTTTCTGTGTCTCTCTTGTCCCTCTCTCGTGCCCTAGTGTCTCCCTATGACCCTCTCGTTGTTTTGTCTCCGCGCGTCCTTTGCCTCGTGTTTCCTCGCTGTCCCGGGTCCTCGAGTGCTGTCTCTCTTTTTTTAAACTCCTGTGCGCGGCCTCCGTTTGTGGTGTGTCTCGCTTTGTGCGCATGCGTTGCTCGTCTCGTCGCTAGTCTGCTGGAGGCGTTTTCGATGGAGGAGGTCGTGGCTCTGGAGAAACTCGTTCCGGAGATTCGCGAGGCGTTTAAAGGTGAGCGAAAAAGGCCGGGGATGGCGAAACAAAAGGCAACGAAAGTGGCAGCCGGCGAAGGGAAGAGACGCAGGCTAACACAGACCAGCAGCGAGGGGGGACGAAGACCACGAAGCAAGCACCGACGCGTTGAGTTACAGAATGGGAGGAAGGAAAGATCGGGGCAAGCAAAGCAAAGCAGAAAAACCGAGAAACATGCGGCACCTACACACTTCTCTCTCTCGCGAAGGGCTGAACGGCGAGGGACATGAAAAGGAAGCACACACGGCAGGGGGGAGCGACAGATTTGCAGCAGAGCGTCGAGGAGAGGAAGCGTCGAGGAGAGGAAGACGCCGAAAACGAGCTCAAGCAGATTAGCGGAGAACCTCGAAACCTTCGCGGGTTCTTCCCGACGGGGGGTGGATGAGCTCAGAGGAGCCTTTCACAGAAGAACTAAGGCGATACACACACTGTGAACAAGTCCTTCCTTTCTTCTGTCTCTTAACAAAGATCCGTCTTGGTTTGTTCTCTCTCGCTTTGAAACGTTTCCTTTTGGTTTTCGGCACGAGAGAGACTTTCTCCCTTCTTTCTGCTTGACGGGCGTCCACGTTCGAAAGACGTGCTCGGTGGTGTCGCTCCCCTTCGGTGTCTGTCCACCTTGGCCTTGCCGTTTTCTGTTTTTTCAGCGTCCAAGGCGAAGCTGCCACACCAGGAGGCTCAAGACAAGTTCACTCGCCACGTCTCCGTTGACCTTGTCGGTCTCCGGGAGGATCCCGTGTCCTTTCCCTTTGATCTCAAAAAGTCTGCGCGGCATGCAAAGAAAGAACTCGACGAGTCTTGCTAGGTCCTGTCGCTCTGTTGAAACTTCCTTTTTCCGGGTTTTTTAGCATTCCTGCGTCCATGAAGCGAGCACAGGAGGCGAGAGAATCTTCTGGCGTCTTGCCTTTTGGGTTGTCACGCTGGAAATAAGGGGGGGATGAAACGAAAGACGGACAGGCGGCGTGTGGCGTTGACTTAACGTCTTGGCTGTTTGCCTTACCTTCGAAACCCATTCCTTTACGCTTCCCGCCACCGCCGTTTGCGCTTTGTTCCCTCCTTTTTCGTTCCCTGGGGCCTTCCGGGGTTCTTTTTCACTCATATTTTTCTCTCGACGGGGTGCGGGCGCTCTCGTGAACGGCTGCAGGTTGCCGAATCCCACGGGACACACGCGACTCTCGGGGCCGAGTGAAAACCCCGAGCGCACGGGCGGAGAAACTCTGGATGGGTCAGATTGGCGTATAGGTCGGAACCTCGCGCGAAAATGGTGTCGGAAACTGAGTAGTTAGAACAGGTGACTCCGAACGCACAGCTCCTAGCAAGGCAGGCGTCGGAGTCGAACGTTTCAGCCGAGCTCAACACCCGCGCGCCTTCACCACAGCGTTTTTCGCAGTAGCCGTAAATAGGTGTATGCGCGCACAGGAAAGTGTGTACGGCTTTTTGGTGTCGATTGAACGGGAGACGTTTCGCGACGTCTCAAAAGCGTTGCCGTTGTTCCTCAAATCGAAGACCACCCGGAACCGACAGCTCTGTGAATCCTGAGAGTGGGGCGCCTGGTGTTACGTCCTGCCTGAGCATTGGAAGGAGACCGTTTTCTAGGGAGTATACACTACGCGTTGGACTGCTGGTTTAGATCTTGATTGTCTTTGTGTACCGGATCCAAAAGTTCTCTTGTGCTTTTCGTGACCATCAGAAAGATGTGTCGACCGATGTGGTTTCCGCGTGAGTAGACGTATTTCGTGCGTCAAGGGAGTGTACACCTGGCCGTTCAACGTGAAACAAGACACGGGTTCGGGCGCACAGGAACCTCTCTCTGAACTCCGATTGGAAACGCTCTGCAAACTGAAGTCCAGAGCCTCTTTACATGGGCCACCCAGTTCTCCCCACGTAGACGAACTCGTGCCTGCCTCCTTCTGCGGCAACTTTTCTTACGTCACGGCAAATGCGTCAAAAACCCTAACTGTGTAAGGGTTTGCGATATAGAACAACGCGATGTTTACACAGTTCAACTTTGTAGCATTTAACTCAGCGTTAGGTTGGATCTTCTGTACCACCGATCTAGAGAGGCGTCTGCGAAGACGCGAGCGCGGGTCGAGACGAGAAGGGAAAAGGGTGGAATCCCCGCAGAGGAGAGACATCCCGTTTCCAAATCCGTGCCTTCCACTTGCTCCGTCGCCTCTGCGCTTCGGGTGTCGCGTTCCGCGCGCCAGGCTGCGAGAAGGCTCTCGTCAGAGTGCATGTGGATCGTGAAGTCGAGACTCCAACTAAGCATTGCCGAGCAAACCGGAACTCCGTCCGTCGCCAAAGAGCGGTGACGTGAGTCGTGCAGCCACGTTTTGTGGTCTGTGCGCGCGCGTTTGCCAAGCGCGTTCTGCGGGAGTTTCCAGTGGGGTGCCTGCGTAAGCGTGCGAGTGAAGCTGTCGCATTGGTAAAGACCTGATAACGGGACTCCCACGGGACTCAAAAAGAGAAAGACACACTCGTACGAGAGCGGCGACGTTGTTTCTTTTGTACGGATTGGTCATTCGCGAAACGTCGAGACGAGTTTTGGAGCCGCTCCTCCAAATGCCTTGCTGCACTGCCTTCCACGGAACATCAAACAGGCAAGACGAAAGATCATCACACATCCACTTCCACATTCTGGAAGCAGCCAAAAACGTCCGCTACCTGTCCTGCTGGTGCCTCGACCAGTGCAACCCGCCAGGCATCATTTTTGCGCCGCAGACTGAAGAGGCGTATGCACGGCCGTATACAAATTTAAATGCATATATATGCATATATATATATATATATGCATTTACCTCTATATGCGCAGGACTGTATGTTGTCCTCGTCTTTGCCGCGTGGAAGACCCGGAGCCTAAGTCTTTTTAACGGACAGAGATGTGCCAATCGCGGTGTCCGCGTGCTCCCACTTTTTTGTTCGCCCGCGAGGTGACTTGCACGAGACACACACGCGAGGCTCGTTTTTCTCGCCGTTGCCGCCTGCGGGAGGTTCTTTTCGTAACTTCTGGCGAGCTCCAAAACAGCGGCTGGGAGAAGGGAGAGAGAGCCGCGTTCAGAAATCACAGGGGGAAACGCGGGGAAATCGATTTCTCCTTTTCTCTCGATCCCTTCGAGCGGAGCGCTGTGGCGGCGCTTCGCCCGCATCCACATTTCAGTGGGTTTCGCAACTCACGGCCGTTTCGTTTTTATCCCTTGTCTGCTGGCTCTTCGTTTCTTCTCTGTGGAAGCATCTCTGTTGTGTGTATCTGCTTCCGCCTTTTTCGAGGAGAGCCGCGAGCCGCCAGAGCGCGGTTCTCTTGGTGGCAAAAGTGTGCATCGATTTAGGACGGCTCATCTTCCGGGAGTCCTCGTTCCAGTTTTTTCTTCGTTTGCTTCCCCTTCCCCCCGCCAATACCTTTCTCTCCTCTGACTCCTGTGGAGAAACCGCCTCCCGGTTCATCCGGTTCATCTTTTTTGGACGGATTTCCCCAGAGCGCACAGAAGACTGCGCGTACCAAGACACGGACAGCTGAGCACGCGCTAGGTGTGCAACGGCGAGAGAAGAAAAACGCCCCGCGGGAAGAATCAAAACCCTCGAAGAATGTTCCCCGACTAGCACGCAAGGCTACACGAGGGGAGCGAGGACGCGTGGGGAGGAAAAATCCAAAGTTTTTTCCCTCGAGTTCCGTCCGCAGGGAGTGGTGTCTTCCATCATGGCGGCATCTGTCCATCGCCCCAACCGGCCTGGAGTCGCCCCAGACAAGGCCCCGGACTTGGCGCCTGGGGGCAGAAAACGCGACACGCCGCTCTTTCTCATCCTCGCATTTCTCTCTCTCAATGCCGTTCTTCTCGTCGTTGTAGACCGCACTGTCCGCGAACCGTACATGGACGAGGTACGGCGCGTCCAGGGACAACTGGCCGCGAATCTTGTTCTGGCCTCGCGGCTCCCCTTCGTCGTTCCCCCTCTTCTCCTGGATTCTCTTTTTCTCTTTCTGCCCTTACGGCTACGTGTGGTGCATGCCGTGACTTGCTTTCTCGAGTCTGCATCTCCGCATCTGGGAGTCGGGTCGCTCGGTTTTCTCTGGTTTTCTCGCGTGCAAAAAAGGCGAGCGGGGGTCACCCCCGCATAAAGCAAGTCGTGGCCTCGACTTAGATGCACGTCTGTGAGAAACTCGCGAGAGAGGCCGTGCAGCAGAGTGAGAGAGTACGTAACTCTCCCTGGTCGTGTGCGCACGTTTGAGAACAAGCGAGAGGCAGAAAACTCGGCGGGTTTAACGACCGTGACACATGCGTTGCGTCGATGCGTTGCCTCTCGGTTTCTGTCTCTTGCAGGAGTTCCACATTCCTCAGGCGCAGCGATACTGCGAGGCCTTTCCTCCGGATTTCTACCATCCCGACATCTCCACCCCCCCCGGCCTCTACTGGGCTTCTGCGCTTCTTGCGCGCTCGCTCTCGACCGTCCTCTCTTTCCCCGCCTCGCTCCTTTCCAAGCACTTCCCGCCTTCCTCGCATGCACGCGCCAAGACGCGAGCTCGACGAGAAGAGAACGAAGAGCCACGCAGCGAAGACGGCGCAAGAGACGAGGCACGCGACCTTCCGTTTCTCTGCCGTCGGTTCTCTCTCCGAGCCTTTGGTGCGCTCTTCGTCTCGCCTCTCACGCTTCTTCTTCTCTGGAACCTCGCCCTCCGCATGCACTTCTCGCAGGAGCAGCCTCGGAAGGAGCGCCGAGAGACGCCAGCAGCGTGCGAACCCAGCCGCGAAACCCAACGGCTGGAGACATCCCCTAGAGCGAGTAACGGCCAGGAAGACGAGGGAGAGCGAGGAACTGCAGGCAGTTTCTCCCACGGCGTCGAGTCTCCAGCAGGGTTCTTTGCTTCTGGAAGCCACGCCTCCCGTTCTGAGAGTGCGGAGCGCCGCACCCCACGGCCCTCGAGGAGAGCGCTGTTGCTCCACCTGCGAGTCGCCCGCATCGCTCTCTTGCCCACGTTTTACTTCTTCAATTTCCTCTTCTACACGGACTGCCTCTCCGTGATGCTTCTCCTCTTCGCGTACCACCAACTCCTCACTTGCGCGCACCTCTGGGGCCTCGCTGCAGCCGGCAGCCTCGCCTTCTTCGTCAGACAGGTCAGACGCGACAGAACGAAGAGGCGAGATGCAGAAAGGAGAGGCTGTTGATGAGCAGGACGGGGAACGCGCAAGTGGAAAGGAAAGGGGCGAACAGGCAAGACCGTCGTGCTCCGTCGGTACCCTTTTCTCACCTGGATCAGCTGGTTTTCTCCCTTCTGTGGAACCCTGCGCGAAAACAGGAAGGTTTGGGCGCATGCCCTTGCCGGGGTATGCGGACCGACACGATGTGTTGACTACAGTCGATAGAACGAGCCTTCCACTGGATCTACAGACACAGCGAAAAAGGGGAGAACCTTCGATGCACAGGACGAGGTGAACGACCCAAACGCCCGCACGCGAGAAAAGTTCCTCTAAACCTAGCGAAACGCACCTTTCCGTCCGAGAAACAGCGATTTCAGCGAGTGTGCCTTCTCGTGTCCTCGTGCTTTTCAGACGGCGATTGTGTGGAGCGGGGGCGCCTGTCTCTTTGCGTTCCTCGCTGCACTGGCCTGCCGCCCGGCGTCTGCTCGAGAGCCCCAGGAGAAGCAAACACGCATGCAAGGAACTCAGCGTCACTTCTCAGGGAAAGGAAGGACTCCGCGTGGTGTCAGTGCGGCCAGAGACAAGGACGAGAAGACTAAAGCGGTGGAGGAAAAGGCACAGCGTGGACTTTGCCGGGGTCCCGCGCTTCAGAGACAGGCTCTTTTCGGTCCTGTGTCTGTGTTGACATGGGAAAACGTGAAGGCCGTCATCGTCTTCTTCCTATCGCCTCGCACGCTTGTGGATGTCTCCCTCCCTCTGGCTCTCCCGCTCATCGCCTTCTTCTTTTTTGTCGTTTCTAACGGCGGCCGTGTAGCGGTGGGCCATCACGCCTACCACTCGCCGAGTGTACATACAGCTTCGCTGCTGTACGCCGCGCTGTTCGTTGCAACTGCGGCGAGTCCAGCCTCCTTGCTGTCTGCCTTACGCGTCGTGGTCTCTCTGGCGAAGTCGGTTTTCTTCGCCAAATCTCCATTCTCTCTGATTCCGCTCGGGCTGTCGGTGTTCCCCTCCGAGAAGCCGAGCAGCAAGGGACCTGCGAAGGCAGGAAATGCAGGTAACGGAGAAACACGAGTGAAGGCAGGCAAGCTGAAAGACGGGGGCGAAGCCAGGGAGCTAGACGCCGTATGCCCTAGGCACGCGCCGCTTCGGAAGAACGGTTTGAGGGCTTCTCGCGCGGCCCCAGCAGACTGCGATGGTCCGTTCCGTTTTACCCGTTTTTTCACGTGTTTTCTTTGTTTCAGCGTGGCGGCAGGTTTAGGCGCCTTTGCGCATCCTTTCGTTCTCAGTGACAACCGACACTTTGTCTTTTATCTTTGGCGCTATCTCTTTCGGTTGCCATCCTTTCGGTGGATTCTCGGCCCGCTCGTGGCCTCGCTCTTCCTTGTTTGCGGGGACGTGCCGTCTTCTCTCGTCGCGCCTCCGTTGCCGGCGTGGATCCTCCCTCAAAGGCAGCGAGGACGCAGGGAAACGAGGGCGTCCGACGGAGGAAACGGTGCGGGGCAGGCAGGAGGGCGAGACGGGGAGGAAACCGAGTTCGACGGGGGGAGGCGACAAGGCGCCTCCGTTACAGGGATTGCGCTTTGCTGCGGAGGTCAGACGTCGGCGGAGCTCTGTACAGCGCCGCATTCGTTTGGGTTGTGCGGGAGCGGTTGCCAGAGATCATTCTACACCTCCGCGTGCCTCTGCACGTATCTGGTCTGCTGTTGTCTCGCTCTCGTGCCGTCCAGTCTCATTGAGCCACGGTACTTTCAATTTCTGCTGGTTCTCTTCGTCTTGCATGAGCGGTTTCCTTCGCGATCGCGGTCCCGGTTTCAAACAGGCCAGGAAGACGGCGGGGAACGAGACAAACAGGAACGTCCGGCGGGGTCAGGCGACGAGTTAGCGGGGTGTACGGACACCGTGGAGGCTTCAGGAGGGGGGTGTGTGAAGCAGAGACTGGGGCGAACAGGCGAAATGCGCATGAAAACGGACTCTACGGTCCTTGAGCGGAGAGCCGGAAGTGCGGACACAGCTGAAGGGTTGGGCGACAATCGGCATAGCAAACCGCGAGGAAACCTGCAGCGCGTGAATCCGTTTTGCGAGCCGTTTCGATGTTTGTTTAGCCTCGACTGCTGGGTCAACCTGTGGTCTGGAAAAAACATCGGAGAGCGAGAAGATCTCGCGAATGAAGCAGCGGCTCTGGTGCTTAATGGTGGTGTCAGCGCTGTCATTTTCTACGTCTTCCTTTGTCGGCCGTTTATCGACTATGCGGGAAATGTTGCACGCTTCATGCTGTGAACGTGACCGAGCGGCAGACACCGAACGCAGCTTAGTCAAGGCCTTTGCTCACGCTATAGTGACGACCTTGTCGTTTGTGACTCGAAATGCAGATCATCAGAACGAAAGGCTGGTCCTATACTCCCACGGCGTTGATGGTTGTACCGATTATCGCGCATATGTCCACGCCTATCCAATATATGTGCTCTCGTGTATGGGTTTGTCACCCTGTTTTCGGAACAACTTGTATTTGGCGGTGCCAGCCACATTCGCGCGAACTCTGAAGAGAACGTTCCGTACTTAGGATCTGTTCCCCAACTCTTTCACGACGCAACGCGCGAGTGTGTGTTGCGTGCAAAGCGTTTGGTGGGCAAGATGGAGTCATGGCAGTCCAGAATGAGAAGATCCAGAGGCTGCCTGATCCACCTTGACCCTCCATTAAGTACTAGTCTGATGGTGTTAAATCCAGAGGCCGATGGAAACGAGTTGCAGGCTGCTCCGCTACCCGAAACACGTCTCAGTTAGCGGGGGATGCTCGAGTGCAGGGAAAAAGTACCTCTCCAATGCCGTTCTCTCTCGGCGCACAAAGCTGTGTCACGGACCCCCTCGACAGAACCACGTATCGTAAATGCCTAGCAGTTGCGTTCGGAGATTCTGGATGTTGCTGCCGCTCTCAATGCAGCCGTGGGAAGTCGCGAATATACTCGTAGGCGCAGAGCACCTACAAAGGCGCGCGCCTCAGCGTGTCCATGGGCATGTCAGCGATCTTCCCAGAGACCGTCAACACTTCTTCTGGAGTTCCCATTCTCGATGCGTTTCCCTTTCCTGTCCGTGTGCCTCGCCTGTTGCCTACTCCCTTCCTGGCTACGTTCTCTGCCTCGTTCTGTTCAAGTCTACGCACGACTGCTACCGTATCAACCTCCATTTGGAGCCTCCGAGTTGACTCGCCCCCGCCCACGAAAGGAATCTACGTCCAATTCGCTTCGGTGGCTGCTGCGCACGGCGGAAAGACAGATCCCTGCGCTGCAAATGCGCCGTGTTTTTTTGAATTCGTGTTCACACGGAGTTTTTGTGTCGGAGAGTCGTCGCCGAGACAACGCTACGGCCTCTGGCATCGCTGGAACAAAGAGCATTTGTTGCGTCTCTCTTGCACGTGACTCTCCCAAGCAAACCAGTCGAGAGAACACGCGAGGGAACTTCCGCCACTCCCCTCCAACTCTTCCGTTTCTCTTCAGCTCTCCAGAGACCTACGCGCGGCCTTTGCGCCGCTCTCCTTCATCGTTCTCGAGACAACACACAGGCACTCAGCAAAAAGTTTCGCTTTCCTGCGCGCACCCCCTCTCGCCCCAGACACAGAAGAAAAGTGCAGCAAGACCAGAGGCCATCTGACTCCTCTCTCTCGCCCGTCTCTCCCCGGACGGCGTTTTCTCTCGGAAACGAAAGAAAACAGACAAGAGAGAACAAGCAGGCGCGTCCTCTAAAGTCGGCGACCGCGGCGCCCAGACTTTCTCCTCGTGGAGTCTGTGGGGATGGGAGTCACGTCCTCGATGCGGCCGATGCGCATGCCGGAACGCGCCAGAGCTCTGCATGCAAACGGAAAACACCAAAGGACAAGCAATACAGGAAGAGACCAAAGTGACGAAAAACACCGGCGCGCACGCGAGAGCAACGAGGAACGACGCCTCTCACACCCGTGCCCGACGAATGGTAGTCAACCGAGAAGAGACGGCGTAGCGAGAAAAAAGAAATATACGGCAAGGGACGGGGGGGAAGTCCCCTTTCTTTAAAACTCGACAGCGACGGCGAGAAGAAAACTGAAAACACAGGGCGCCTATGTGGGCGGGGTGCCCAAGAAGAACGAGCGCGTGCATCTGAGGCAGAGGAGAACAGAACGGCAACGAGAACGGAAACCCGGAGAGGCGCCTCGGCGCTGGCATGAGACGAAGCTACCCCCAAGCACATGCTGAAATGACACATAATTCTACAGTCCCGCATCAACACGTGTGCACATGCCCGTAAATACAGAGGGGAATGCATGCACACGGGTTCTGGATGACACGTTTGTTGCAGAGACTCGCGAAAGTCACGAGCCGTTTGCACTTGAAGACAATAGCAAGCGTCACACTCTGGAAAGGCCGGTGGGAGACACAAGGCGGTGGTCGTGCTCGGAGGGATGACGCGTTCACCGGAGACAGCGACACAGCACTCCAACAAAAAGCGAGAGAACGCAGATACGGAAACGCCTCCTGGTGTGGAGAGAAAGAGCCACTGTGTCCGAGAGAGGCTGCTACGCGGAAGTCTCATTTGACGGGGACCGGTGACCAGAAGAAAAAGAACGTCTAGCCGACTCTTAAAGGATGGCGTCGTGTCTCTCTTATTCGCTACTGGGAAAGTATATCTCTCCACGACTGTGGGAAGTCTTGGATCTACATATACACAAGAGATCCCCCCGGTACACCTGAGCAACGCAAGCGTGCATGTGTCGAGAAGCGTATATGCATACAACCATATATATACATATATGCATGACTATTCTCTTTGACAGAGTGTCTGTATGCGTCTTTTTGCACACGATCCTTCACCCGCGCGGTCGGCGAGACCACGAGCAGGTTTCTCCGCCTGTCCAGAGCGCGCGGCTGTTTCTCTCGGCAGTCCCAGACGCTTTCCACGAGATTCGCCTGTCGCCTCTGTGCTCCCCTTTCCCTCGTCGCTCCCGGCGTTCCTTTTCGCCTGCAAATTTGTTTCTGCTGCTCACCTGAGTGCGCTCTGTGCGCCGGGGCCGGGCGTCTTGCTGCGGGTGCCTCCGGCCGCGCGGACTTTGACGTGGACTGCAGAGATGCCGAGTTCCTTGCATCTGGCGGCGACGTCGGCGGCCGCCATCATCGCAGCGTACGGCGAGCTTTCGTCGCGGTCAGCCTTCACTTTCATGCCGCCGGTGACGCGAACCAGCGTTTCTCTCCCGCTCAGGTCTGTGACGTGGATGAATGTGTCGTTGAACGAGGCGTAGATGTGAGCGACGCCAAACACGATTTCGCCATCGCGAGTCGCCGGTCCCAGCCCCGTTCCCTGAGCAGCGGCCTCGCCTTCTTCGCCGGCGGCCGCTTTGGCGGATTTCTTCGGTGCCATGGTGCAGAAACAGAAAGAGCGACGGGGGCGAAAAGGTCCGCGAGAAAACGGGGACGCGCCGGGGGAAAGTCGCGAAAATCGACAGCGAAAGCAGCACCAAACAGCAGGTACACTGAGCCTCTCCGCTCCGCGCGCACACGGAAAACGAGAAATGACGGAGAGAGGACGACGAGAAAAAAGGAGAGAATGGGGACGAGCAACGAACCAGGCAGACGCGCAAAGGTCCGCGGAAACGCGCGAGAAAGGCGGCAACCAGGAGGCGGGGAAAAGGAAGCCGCCACAAGCTCAAGGTGGGGAAAAACGAGAAAACGGGGATCGAGAGACACTGTGGGGGGGGAGAGCTCGACAGAGCGACTGTTCGCTCCACGTATAGGCCCGTGTCTCCGACTATAAGCCGAGCGCCGAGCTCTATATGACAGACTCTTTTGGGGTGGACACAGGTTCGAAAAGGCGCGAGAGCATGCGTTGAAGCGAGAAAATTCACGCTGAATTGTTGCTACTGACACTGCGGCTTTCCCGCTTTTAATGGAAGATTTTGCATATGCCGTGGGTCCGATTAAGGAGGTCTTCCACGCTATTTGTTTCTCTTTCCTAGGAACTGCCGCGAAGCGAGAATGCCGTAAGCCGTTTCTCCTGCGGGAGACGCCAATCGTCTTGGAGAGCCAATTTGAAATTCCGTTTGTTGTGTCACTCTTCGCGTATGCAGCAGCGTCCGTGGAAAAATACACATCCGTGATGGATTCTGGAGTTGAGACAGCAAAAACAAACTCGAAAAACACGCAAAGCTCTTACATATGCGCTTCTTTCCAAGCACCTGCATATGAACATGCGTAATGCGGATTCACAATGCGGAGTAAGCGGGCGCTCGTAGACGCGGAAAACCACGCCTCTGCCGGACTGCAGTAAACCAGTATGTGTGTGTAGCTGTACCTCAAGCTCGGGGGCGAAGTGGGATCAGTGCATGCACTGGAATCTTGTCTGGACACGCACAAAGGATCGATGCCGGAGCCCGGCTCCACACGCGCGAGTTTCCACTCGCGCGTGGCTGCTAGAGACAACGCGCACGAGATCGACAGGTTTGGGGAAGGCTGTCACGGTCGAAGATTTCTGACTCGCGCGGCGAACCGGCAAAAGAACCGGAGCTGTACCACACGACTGTTTTTGTGCTTCTGTGGGGTCCATTAGAAGTAGAGATTTCTGGGGTTCCTGCGAGTATGGAATCCCTCCGTGAGCACAGACGTCAAGTCCATAACTGGCCCACAGAGCTTCGCGGTTTCTCTCCGTAGGCGAGTGTCCTTCAAATTAGACCTGTAGAAGAAACAGCGAGACGCTGGTGGGATCTTGTGTAGAGCCGTGGCCTTCCTGCATGCATCGCTGTTTCCTGGGCCTGCCGACTCCCGCCGCCCGTAAGCGCGGGTGAAATCCGGATTTCGGACCACTTCCGTCCAAGTCCTCTGCGGCTGTTTGCATGGTTAAACAGGTTTGTGGAGAACCGCGCCTCCGTCGTTGAGATTTACCCACGAGGGACTGGTCATTCCTTCGCTCCCTGCTGGCGATAAGCGTCTTCTGTCCGCACGTCGGGGAAAAGGGAAGCGCGAAACGAAAGGAACAGCCCGTGGAAAGGCCTTACGCGAAGCAGATCGTCACTCACCGGGTGATGGCGATGCCTGAGCGGCCGAGAACTTACCTTTTCTGCGGGCAGCAAACCCGTGTTATCCGCAATTTAGTCTTCTAGTACCTTCTCAGCGAGCAAACTGGCAAAGTGCAACACGTGGATTCTCCACCTTTTATATTCACAGCCGAACTGCGTTTTGGATGCGAGCTCAAGGTTTGCAGTGAACCCTCTGTTGTGAGGAAACGACGTTGTCTGTACTCTTTGGCACTTGGTGCCCTCGTTTTGCGTACTGTTTGAATCGGAGAAGAAATGCCGGTCGTGTGCGTACGTTGACGAGGTCAGCGTGTGTCTACCAGTACAGAAGAAATGCGCTTCTACGCTATTCGCCCGCACAGCCGCAGCTGCTTTCAAAGTCGAGTAAATTCCTGCCTCGTGCTGACTTCTGCGGGGATCATGTCTCTGAGTCGCGTCTGTGGGAGGGAGGCAAGGCCCAACTCGCGCGGTCTCGATCTCTCACAGCCGAGAGAAAGGCTCTTCTCCACAACGTGCCCGTTCCAATTTGGACATCGCTGTGCGTGTTGCTCCGCAACTGTGATCTGCTCTCGAAACATGTACAACTGTGTACGTCTATTTGGTTCTCTTTTGCACAGAAAAAGGGGGATTGCGACTGAGGTGAAAACTGAGGCATTTCGCCCAGCTGACCTACGCGAGAAACGGGTACAGGTACCAGTGAGTCAAGTCTCTTGAATTGAGTGGGTGTCTGTTGCCACGGCAAACTACTGAGCGGCAGCTGCGTTTCTCAGGGAACAAAATGGATGCCTTTTGTAATTATTATCGCCACTGTATCCGCAAGACGAAGGGGAATCTACGGGAAGGCCCTCGTCAAACCCCTTTTCCGCTGCAGGTGACGCCGGGGACTTTCGGCCCTGAGTCGCGTTAGAACCGCGGAAGATCTGCAACCGTCTCGGTTTTTCTTCGGCCCATTTAAAACTGCAAATCTGGCATGATTCAGCATCCGTTCGCAATTTCGGAGCCATTAGACACTGACAGAATTGAGGCAGGCGAACCCAGGGGGAGCGCGCCTGTTGACGCGCAGTGGGAGACGGATCCTGCACACGAAGAAAACCGTGTGATGTGGACTCGAGACAAGCGCTGGAATGGAAGCCAGGAGGGTTGGAGCTCCGCAGAAACAAGGAAGAAGGACCAAAACGCCTGAAGATAGCGTCTCAAAGTTCAAAGTGTCTAATGCAGAAGAATGCCGCGAGGAGGCAGGCAGGAGAACCTTGAAGGTTCCAGCGGGCCATCCGCGAAGTGCATGAACACCTCAACATTAGCGCGCGCGTCAAGCAAGTCGGCGTGCTCGATTTGCGCTTCGCTTCTGCGACCTCTCCCGCGAAGATTTTCCCTTGTTTCCGTTCTTTCTCTCGCTGCTTTCTCCGTCTTGCCAGCATTTTGGCTCACGCATTCTTTCTTTGATGCACAAGTCTCGGCACCTGCTTCCCTGCAGTCCCGGGTGTCTCACCCGTCCGGGCGCCTCGAATGAGTTGCGCTTAGGGGGTGACCGGCAGTGTTGTCTGCGTGCGAAAAGGCGCGCGCTCTCTGTTTTGTTTTCTTGTCAGGCATCCGTTTTGCCTCTTTCCGTTCTTTCGTGAGTTTGTGCCGTCTTGCACTTTTCCCCTCTTCTCTGGGCATCCTTCCGTGCTGTCTTAAGCCGAGACAAGAGAGACACACGTTTTCCACGGGCTCGGCGCGGCTATTTGTGTCACTCGCGTGAGGCAGCAGCGGTAGAGAGACGACAGCGACTCAGAAGCGCGGGCGCGCTCGAGACAAACAACTTCTCTCAGCCGCCGAAAAAAGACACGAAAACGGACCTCCCTCGTTCGGCAGCTTTCTTCTGGGTGAGACATCACCAAGGACACTCAAGGGCGCCCACGTCGGGGAATAGCCGGTTCCACTGAAACGAGGATGCTGCGCGCCGAACCTGACGGCGAAGGTCAACCCCAGACCCATCTATTTTCTTGCAGAGGAAGAAGAGGAGAGTCAGGGTAGTCGCCGTACACTCTTTTCTATCGTTCTTTGTCACGCCCTGCCAGGCGTTTTTGTGTCGCGTGTGCAACGTGAACCAACTGCACACCGTGGCCCCATTTTGTCATTTCGCGGACCGGCCTGGTCGCGCTCTTCCTAATCGTCTCCAACTTGGTCTCTGACCTCTCCTTGTCATTCGCCTGCTCTCCTCCTCCCCTTCACAGATCTTTCGATCCGTGTCCGTCTGTCCTCTTCTCGTCCTCTGTCTATCCGCGAGTTTCTCTTCCTCTCTTCTGTTTTTCCTCTCCTCCATAGCCTCCCTCGCCTTCCTGTGCTTTATCTGTCGCTTTTGGTGTAGCTCGTTCATCATCTGTCTCCTTCGGCCCCAACAGTCTTGATTTCTTCTTTCTTTCAATGACGGTCACCACAGACCATTCGCCTCCTCCTTCCTCTTCTTTCTCTTCTTCCTCTTCTTTCTCTCCTTCCTCTTCTTTCTCTCCTTCCTCTTCTTTCTCTCCTTCGTCATCTTTCTCTCCTTCGTCGTCTTCCCCTCCTTCCTCTACCTTCTCTCCTTCCTCTTCCTTCTCTCCTTCCTCGTCCTTCTCTCCTCCCTCTTCCGTCTCTCCTTCCTCTGCTGTCTCCTCTCCTCTCGCTGCCGGCGGCAAAACCGCTGAGCCGGCGGAGACACCTAGCTGGACTCCGCCGGCTCTGAAGAACGGAGACAGGTCGCGAAGCGCTGCGGAGCCGGCGACGTGCGCGCCGTCCCCTGAGGAGACAGCCAGCACATGCTCGCCCTCACAAGAGATTTCGCGAGAACACACGCATGACGGCAGCAGAGACACAGGAGAAGCGGCTCACGGAAGAGGCAGCGAGAGACGATTTGAGGCGGAAAGGGAGCGCCTTTCTCCTAGCGATGCACAACACAAAAGAGCAAATGCAGATACCAGCGAAGAACGACAAACCCCCGCGCACGGGGGCCAGAAGGAAGACGAGAACGGAGGAGGCAAGAAACAAGAAGGCATCTCTCGGGGAGAGTCGGAAAATGAAGAGAAGATGGAGAACGAAGACGGGAAGACGTTTCCTTCCAAACTCGATTTTTTCGATGCCAATTCAGATCTCGCACGTTCAGACTTCCGAGGCATTTCCGTGCTTCTCTGTAAGAAAAAGACAAAGCGGTTGAAGTCCCCGCTTTCTCCTCTCTCTGTGTGGCGTTTCAACTCGAGCAGACGTCGGGCGCCATCCACCTGATCTACGCTCTCATCTCAGCAGCCGCGCGCTCTCCGTTTATATTCTTTTTCTTCCGTTTCGTTTTCCTTTCCTTGGACGCGCCGGCTCGACGCTTTCCTGTTTGCATCCTTGCACTTTTTGACACCAACAGAACTTCGCCTCCTCTGTTGGATGCTCCTGCACTCTCTCTCCCGTGCGTGTCTCCTCGTCACGCCTCTGCTGCTGGAGCCGTGTGTGCCGGTCTCCCGCGAGCCACCCGTGCGTTGCTTTCTGCTTCTGCTCGGGCTCCTCAAGCGTCTTCCCTGTTCCTCTTCCTTCTCTCCGCGGAGTCTCCCTTTGCGCTCTTCTTAGCTTTCTCCTGCATGCGCTTCAGTGCGGCTCAGCTGTGGCCTTCCTCTCTCCCGTATCGCGCCCTTCTGGCGCACGTGCTTCTCCAACCTACCGCGAAAGAGTGTGCGTTCCGGTTTCCGCTGTATGTACAGTGATAGCAGCGATCTTCTATCTCGTCGCAAATCCCATTCTGCGCTGGTATGACAGCAAAGAGTTCGTCGACCCGTCGGTGAGTCCCTTTGTGTCTTGTTCCGCGCCCCAGTCTTTCTCGTTTGCCTCTTTTCAAGCGCTGTAGGATGCACACACTTCCGCATCGTGTCTTTGCGTCGTTTCCCTCTTCCTGGGTCTCTGCCTGGTCTGTTCTTGGCGTCAGCTTTTTTGCCGCCTCCTCCATCCCTGCGGCTTCTGTCTCCCGTCTCCCTCTTGATGTGTTTCCTCTTGTTCCATCTCGCGTTTTCCTGCTGCTGACGCCTTCGTCCGTGCACTCCGTCCTCGACCCGTCTTCCACGGGTGCACTGTCTCTTCTCTCTCTCTCTTCTCAGCTCGCGAGGGCAATGTTTGACGATTTTTTCTTCCTGGTGAGAAGGCCGGAAAGAATGATACGGAAACTCAGATGTGCGACGCCACAGAGGAGCCCAGAGGAAGGACCGGTCTGTTTGGAAGAAAGCGGAAAAGACACCGTATTAGAACCAAGTGTACATACTCCTCAATGCACAAACAGCACATTTCTAGCTTTTCTGGTTTTCTGTCATTTCCAGCATGGTAAACCGTGTCTGCGCACTTGGGGGTTTGTGCATGTGCGCCACCACTTGTACCAGCGTAGGCTTTGCATTTCCATTTTTGTCTTCTTTTCTCTCAATCAGCGTGAGACCAGGCAACCCAAGCTCCACACTGCTTTCACTACCACACGCATGTATCTGTATCCCTGTAACATGGATGTACATATACATATATAAAATTATTTGAACGTGCATGTGAATGTCACTCCATCCATTATATATATATATATATATATAGAGAGAGAGAGAGAGAGAGATAGAGAGAGAGATTCATAGATGTAGATATCGTCCCACCATAAATCTGTATCTTTCTCTCTTATGTATTTGTCTCCCTGTGAATCTTCAAGTTTTATGTATGGATCCAGCTGTGCGTGGGAACAATAAGAAAAAAGTTAACTGACCACGATTCGTCGTGTGCTTCCTTTCCTGTCAGATGTTTATGTGGGCGAAGCTGTTTGCCTGGTCCTTCACGTAAGACCAAAAATCTCCCCTTCTGGGAATCGGAAACACACTCCTTTTGCCTTTCTGCGCAGCTTCGCAAACTTTCTCAGCCGGCCAATGAGCTGAAGAACGGGAGCGGTCTGTCGCAGCTTCTCTTGCCTTCTGGCATATATGTATATATATATATATATATACCGTATATAAATATAAATAAATATATATATATATATATGTAGCCGTTTGCACACCACATTCCACAGACGCACGCGCCTCTCTGGTTATATTGCAAGTGCATAGGTATGCATATGTTTATTCATATGTGTACAGGTATACATGCATACCTATCTCTGGCTGTCTGTGGACTCTCTCTTCAATCCATATGTATAAAGGTTTATATATGCGTATTTGAAATTGCTTATCTACGACCGACTTTGGATGTGTCCACGCGCCATTCGCTTTTGCGCATTGTGCTTGCATTTCGAATGTTATTTCGGATTCGGAGGGTGTGAACTGAGCGCACCTCCGAGTCGCACTGCAGTCTGGTGCCTGCGCGGCTTTTCTCAGGGCGTATCATCTCCACGTGCTGTATCTACGCGGAAGACTCAGCCGCCGCATGCTTCTTTTCCTCCAACACTTGACCCAGTCAGCAGCGATTGGATACGCAGTCTGCAGCTGTCTGTACAACGCGTAAGTACCGTCTCCGCCTCAAACTCTATCAATAGGGACGAGAATATACCTTCACGTAGGCGTTCCTGTACATATATATATATATATATATATCTAAATATATAATGCCTATGTCTGCGTGTTTAAAGTGCAAATAAAAGGATATACGTGTGTTCATGTTTTGGGAGTGTGCATCCGTGTTTCGGCGTGTATCTCTTTCTCTTGTCGAAAAAACGTAGGGAGAGGTGATATGTGCGAGTGTGTGTGCGTTTTGTGAGTGAGAGGTGCGGGGTGTACCTGTTACCACATGTGTGACTCAGTGTGCGATGCTTTGAATCTTTCGTCTAAACAGAGCTTGGCCTCTTCCTTTTCTCCACGCGCGCGCCCGTGTGTCTGAGCGTGTGTGCTCGCATAATCCTGCGATCGCAAAGATTCGTCTTTCTTTTCTGGTCGTTCGGCTCGGCTCGTCCCTCGCTGTCCCCACATCGCTGGCCCTGTCGCCCGGGACGCTTCTCTCTTTTGTCGGAGACACGCGCAGTGACTTCCTGTGATGTGTCTCTTTTTTCCTCTGCTTCGCATGACTGACGCCGGCGTGTGAAGACGCATTTACGCCCTCTTTAAGCCCTAACGCCTAAATGTGCGCATGCTGCCCGCCTGTAGCGAGCAGGGAGGGTGCGCCGTTCGGGTGTATCTTCACTGTTTTCGTCGCCTCGTTTTATCGTCAATTTTTTTTCACTTTTGCGTCGGTTTGTCCTCTCTGTCTTTGTTGCGCGTTTCCGTCGGGCACGCGGCGTCTCCTCGCAGCTGGCCGATCATCCCTGCAGCCTTTGTCCAGATGATCGCGGTCGTGCAGTTCATGAAGGTAAGCCTTTTCGTCTCCGTTTGTCGCTTCCCAATCTCGCTTCTCAGGAGACTCTCCCGGCCTCAGAAACGGGATCGTGGCTCGCGCGGAACCCGGAGAGGGAGCGAGAGCGGAAACACGCATGCACCACGAATGGTGTTGTCTCCACACACATCTCCAGGTTGCTGCACAGGCGCACACATTAGTGCATGGATTTGCTTATCTCTCTATACAGTCACGCTTGGCTACCTAATTATACGCACGCATATATTAAGTGCTTTCGTTCGGAAATGCGCTTGCGGGAAACGATAGAGACATCAATACAGGGTGGGGAGACGGTCGTGGAAAGCAGTGGATTTCGATCGGGGTGATCACTGAAGGCGTGGCCGTGTGCTCGAAGCTTCTGAGTCGCACACCCTGCACTCGAAAAGAAAATCGGTCCCACGGCCAGCGAATGTGAAAAGGAGAAAGAGGAAGGAGAGGAGGTTGCGTGGGTTCACCTGTTGAAGAAAGGCATGCGAGAAGGCGGAAAGCACGTCGGGCAGAGAAGGACAAAAGGGGAAGGAGAAACGCGCGACTCATCAGACGGAGACTGAGGCGCGTTTCCGCGAAAATGAACCGGTCGGAACTCCCCGCATGCAGCGATATGCAGGACACACGCGAGTCATGTGATCTCTTTATAGTATCCTGTAGGCAGATCGATGCAGATACAAGATGCAGGTATAACAGGAGGCATTGGTCAGTTCACGGAAAGATCGCCTTTCATGCTTATACGGGAGAATGGCGTCTCTCCCCTCCGGCTCCGCGGAGGCCTGAGGTCGCGCGTGGGGTTTCAGGGTTTCCGTGGAATCTGCTTTCCTGTGCTCTCAGATGCACTCGTACAGCGAGACAAACATGAACTTTTGCGACGACATGCGGAACGGGAAGGCGACGCCGGGGTATCCCGAGAATGTGCGTGGGAACCAAATGTGCCTCGCTCTTTTCGTTTTGATGTTGCTTTACCCGCCAGCCTTCCGCTGTCTCTCGAACCGCTTTCGCGGTGTCCTCTGGCGCCTTTTGCCGCCTCAATGCCACCACGCATTTCCCTCGGATTCCCGACGTTTTCACTCTATTCGTTAAACACGTACATATCTGGATACTTGCATATATGTATATATGTATATGTGAATCTCGGGGCATAGATATTTGTGCATGCATGCGACAAGGAATGAGTATATGACTTGATGTGTACGCATCTGTGGAAGCGTTGGACGCTCTGTGTGTCGCCTCATCTGCGTCGCTTGCGTCTGAAGATCTGTCGTCATACCTGTGTCTCCCAGCCGCCGGTGTCTCTCTCTCCGCCCCTCGGTGTCTCTGACTGCGGTTCGTTGGGTGCGTGCCTGCCTTTTGTCGGCCTCTTCAGCGTTCTGTCTACGTGGTCGTGGTTCTTTCTGGTTTGTGCAGGTGACCCTGAGAAACTTCTGCGACTATTTGTTTTGCCCCGTTCTCGTCTACGAACCGACGTATCGAAGGGGGGGAGGCTTCCGTCCCGCCTACTTCGTGTGCAAACTTTTTTCCATGGTCGGCGCGATGGTAAGGAATCTTGACAAATCTCAAACGCTCCTCCCTGCAAATGCTGTTACTTCTCTGCACGCAGGCAAAAATATGTATGCAATATATATATATATATATATATATATATATATATGTATAACTAGGGGTATATATATTCATATATCAATATAGATGTATATTTCGAGGGACAGGCTGACTGAGAGGGGAAGGAACGTTCTGTAGGAAGACACCTTTTCGCGTCAGTCTTCATATTTTGTCGTGCCTCGCTCCTGCTCTTCGTCGACGCTGTCTCGCTTGTTGCCTACGGCGTCGAACCTGGGTAAACACCTTGTCATTTTTATCCTCGCTTCCTTTTCTTCTTTCCTCATTTTCTCGTTCTCCTTTCGTTGCCTCTCGTCCGTCTCGTCGGCTCATTCTTGTCTTTCTCTCCGTTCCTCGTTTTCTTCTCTTTTTTTTATCTCCCCTCTCCCTCCTTCTTCTCCGGCCGCTTTCGTACAGTTCCTTGTTTGCTTTTTGTCGCCTCCTCGGCATCTTCGCTCGCTGCATTTCTGTTTTGCGTCTCGCCGATCTGTCCTCTCTGCTCGGCGTTTGCAGGTTGTGATGTACCTCGCATGCACGTCGTATTTAATTCCCACGATGATGCGAGCGCCCACCATGTCGATCACGGAGGCGATCTTCAGTCTCGTCTTCCCCTTCCTCTTCCTCGACATCCTCATCTTTTACATTCTCTTTGAGTGCATCTGCAACTTGGCAGCAGAAATCACGAATTTCGCGAATCGAAACTTCTACGACGTAAGCTGGACAGGTCGAGAGACAAACACCGCCAAAAGCGACAGGTGAAATCCTAAAAATCCTAAAAAGCGAAAACCCGAAACAGCATGTGGATTGAAAGAGTGGGGATGTTGTCGTGTCGTGCGGGTGTCTTCCTTCCCAGCAATGCATCTTGCGCATGCATTGCCGCCGTTGTGAAGCACACCTTTCCCTGTCGAGAAGGCTCGCCGAACCAGTGCAGCCTCGCTACAGACTCGACCGCACGTTTAAGGAAGGTTCTGTCTCTAGAACACGTGAAAATGTCGCACACATGCGAATGATATCGCTCTTATGCTGGCACCTGAGCTTCAAGCACGCATACTCATTGGTGTGATAGTGAATGTGTCCACATACCTATCTAGATACTTGATATGTCGCTGCGGATTAGGCTTCGTCTTTTGTGGCGGCGGAAGAGT
The DNA here is from genome assembly GCF_000208865.1 of Neospora caninum Liverpool. NCBI lineage: Eukaryota > Apicomplexa > Conoidasida > Eucoccidiorida > Sarcocystidae > Neospora > Neospora caninum. The sequence continues at coordinate 343,851 of NC_018394.1, read as the reverse complement.
TGCCTGGTTGGTTTTTTTGCGATTTTTTTCAGGATTGGTGGAACAGCACAAACTGGGACGAATATTCGCGAAAGTGGAACAAACCAGTGCACCGATTTCTCCTCCGTCACGTGTACATGGAAACACAACAGAGATACAAGGCAAGTCCAGACGCTGAAAACAAGGAAGCGACAAGACGACCTGTATTCAAAGAATGCCGCGTTTTTTTTCAGTCCACACCGTCTTTGGAGATCTGAGCGTTTGTATCCTTCTCGGCCTAGAGCTGTGTCTCGGCGTTGCGCAGAGTGTCCTCGTTTCCGCTACATCTCTGAATCGATACTGTGTCGTCCCCAGCGTGCATCGGTGCTACCGCTGCCTGCCGATCTTTCCTCCTATCCAAAGGCGCAAGAGTAATTTTGCGGGAACTTCAAGTGTGTCCTCTAGGAACTCGCCTTGTTCCCCACGTATGCAGAAGCGAAAGGACATTTGCAAAAAAAAACACAGAGGGGAATGCATGTCGCCTCCTTTTATCTGCATTGGGCAACGTGCCTGCAGTGGAGTCACAAAACCGCCGCCTTCGCCACCTTCTTGTTTTCCGCGCTCCTCCACGAGATGATTTTGGTGAGAAAAGACGCGAAAACCGTGGTCTTTCGTAAATCATCTACTGCATCGTCCGAAAGTAGCAAGACACCTTTTTTATCCTTGCGGCTCCTGCGTCCCTACCAAGACCTGCCTCCAAAGTTAACTTTGCTTCCCCTTCTGCAGTCTCCCTATGTCTTTAAAAAGCGCCTTCTCTCACATATACATTTATAGATGTATATATATATATATATATATATGGATATATGGAGATATATGCAAGTATGTGTATATGCCTGTTCATATATGTTTAGGTCTAAACCGATGTATGCGTCTACATTTGGCGCAGATAGTCTTGACTCTCTGACGCGTCTTTTGAAAAACCAAAGAGTTTTTCCGTCAGCATTGTGTTTTTCGTCCTGTCTGCTGTGGCTTCTCGTGTCTGTTGCAGGCAGTCTGTTTCCGTTTTGTTCGGTTGTATCTTTTCGGTCTGATGCTCCTCCAAATTCCCCTGATTGCCTTGGGTGGATTCTACCGGCACAAGAAACTGGTTGCCAATGCGATCTTCTGGGCATGCCTGATGCTTGGTAAGCCTTGCATGCGGCCAGCTTGTTTTGCTTCGTGCGCGAACCTGCATGCATTGCCAGTCTCGCTTCTTCGGGCTCTCGTGCCGCAGTTTCTTTCTCGTCAGTGAATGTGTCTCTTCCGCTTGCGGCGTGTGCTTCTCGCTCCAACTTCCACTTCGCCTTTCCCCGTATGTTCTCTCTGTTGCTCTACCTCCCCTCTTTTCTCTCTCCTCGGCTCAACCCCTGTCCGCTTCTCTCACGTGCCTTTTCTGTGCTGTGTCTTCGTCTCGTTCGGCTGTTTCGAGTTTCTCTTGTGAGAAAGTGTCTTTCTGGGAGAGACGCGCTGCAACTGTGTACCGCGAACGCTGCGCTTTTTTGAGACACCAGAGAGACTTTTTCCCAAGAAAAACGAGCGCGAAAACTCCCGTGTGCGATGGAAGGTGCTCTGTTCTGGATTTCCCAGGTCCGCCTCTCCTCGGCCTCGCCTACGGGCGCGAATGGGCGCAGATTCATTTCTACGCGACGCATGCAGATCATCAGCCCCTGAGGCTCTTCTAGCACCCCGCACACGTGTGGGGTTCTCGATGAGAAACGCTACACCCGACAGTTCACACGCAGAAGCCTAACCTTTCTGCCCAACTTGGCTACAGACATGCATTTACGAATCTATCCAAATCCGGGATATATATATATATATATATCTAAATATATGCGTATACATGAAGTGTTACAGACATATATATATATATATATATATATGTATACATGAATTGTTGGGGCCATGTGGAGCTCCTCCCCGTGAGGGTGTATTGAGAAAAAGGGCCAGTCTCGCCGCGTCGAATGCCGAAATTGGTCGCACTCGGTGTTTGTCTGCCTCGCATTTATTCGTATTTATATGTATTTGCGGTAACGTGTGGCGAGCATGGTTCTAAATATGTGCGGTGTTTCTTGTGTTAAAAAAAAGCCTGTGAGCCTGCACATGCCGTACAAAGAAGTGCGTGACAGGTGGGTGCTGAGGAGTGCAGTAGGACAAACCGTACAAGGATTAGTTGTGACCATCTGTGCATCGAAGTTGATACTCGGCTCGTCGGCTCCGGCGGGAGTCTGGGAAGGCGACTCGGGAGTGCCTAGCCGCCGGTGTGAGCGTGTATTTTTTCCTTTCGCTCTTCTGCAAGTCTCGCGAAACGCGGAGAGGGAGCCGCTCGTGGTAACTGGCGGAGCTCTGAGGAAGGAAAACGCGTGCAATGCCCACGCACGTGTGACGCGTTTGGGTCACGTTCTGGCGACGTAAACGCAGCCTGAAAGGGAGAAAAAAGATACATCGCCAGCGAGACAGCACACGAGGGTTTTCGGGACCCGGCGCATAACGGCGGAGAACCGCGAATGTGTCTGTTATTTGGTAAACTTTTTTTTTGAAAAGCTTGACCAGTCTTGACTGTTTCAGAGAGCCTGGAGCGCGCGCGGCGCACTCGCCGTGATTCGAGCTGCACAGACAATCCTGCCTCACCGCGGGTAGTGTGTTTTCGCGGAAACGCAGGCAGGGATAACGCGTGTTTCTCTGGTGCACGACCAAGTCGACGAAGCGCACGAAACAAAGGGAAACTGACCCACAGAGGAAGTCGAGGCGAGCGGTGTCTAGACACCCGGATGTGAGCCAGCGAGAATCGCCACGAGAGCCGGATTTCTGACGCATTTCCCTCGTTCGAAGCCGTATATGTGTGCATGCACGAAAGACGAAAGATAAAGGTTCGCGGTGCGCGCGTCGTCTTGCAAAGTAGATTGAGGGGAACGAAGGAATGATGCGCCCTTGCCGACACCACGAGAATAGACCCCGCGACGCTTCCCCGGGGCAAAAGCCGCGTTCTGTTTTTCGTTCGCTGAGGCGGTGCCCACTTGATTCACCAGTCGCTCTTTAGCGCATGCAGCCTCCGTCTTCCCACCTCGCGAGTTACACCATTTTTCGAGGGTTGAATTCTTTACAGCCGAAAAACGTCCCGAAAGTGGAAGTTGTGCACAAGGCAGCTGACCTCACCTTCACAGGTTCGACTGTCTGAGACCGCGTGACTGTGGCGAGAGTCACTGAGTGCGTTAACCGATCTCTCTAGGCGAGACGAAGAGGCGTTTTCGCAAGTGCTGAAGGCCACGGGCGGCTGTCAGAAATGTCAAATCCAAACCCAGTGTGCCACGCCCGTTTCCTCGCTCTTCTCAGTCTGCTTCTCTCCGCGACTGGGCGAAGCGACTGCAGACCAGATGTGCGGCACGATCGCCGCCTCTCTCGGGTGTACGTACAGCTGTGAGAGGTCCAGGGAGTAGCACAGGTCTCGTACGGCCCCCGCGGCGTTGGAGGTTCTTTTCTGTGAGGCCCTCCGTGCAGTGAATCTGCGAGACTATCTGGGCCGAAAGACTAAGTAAGAAGTACCGAGAAACGGAAACGAATGTAAAGTGGAAGGCCTGTTTTGTTCCGGTGTACATACAGCTGGGGCGCCTGTGCTGGTGGGACGGCCCTTCCTGTTTAGGCGTCAGTTTCCGCTTTGATTTCAAAGGGACACGAAAGACAAGCAAATTTTCATCATCTCGTTCTCAAATGATATACTCGTCCACATGGATAGATATCCACAAGTACACGTACATGCAAAAACAACAATATGTACATATGCACAATCTCTATACAAATGGCGATTTACAGGAGCACACACACCCTGTTCACCCGTTCTCTCCTCTCGCCAAACGCTTATCGCTTCAACACTGCCGGATGCTGGACGAACTGCGCCTAGAGACCCCCAAGAAATGGGCTCACTACGAACCGGTTACTCTCCACCCTCTTCTCTCGCGTCTCGTGTGCATCTACAGTCACAAGCTTCCCGCAAATGTTTTTGCCTCCTTGAAACGCGCGCCCCCCCCCATTCTGCGTTTCCTGGCAGCTGGACACAAAAACTTCAGCTGCGCAGGCGGAGACGTTCCCATCTCTCTCTCGCTCGTCTCCCTCCAGCGCTTGCCTCTGCGCGCGCGGCTCTGCTCCTCAGCTTCCCTCGCTCTTTTCCATGCGGCGAGACAGGCAACACCGCATGGAGAAGAGGTCCACCTCTGCTTGCGCCGCCTCGAAGCGTGCAGCCGAGGCGGGACGGAGCCGGAACGGGACCGGTCGAACAGGCTCGGACAGTCGTGCGCAGCATTACGCCTGACAGCCCTCAGGAAACGAAGCGACATCACCCAGAGACCACGCGTTCCCCGCACGCCGCAAATGCTGGCGACCTGTGACACCCGACGGGGAGCGGGGGGCTCTGTGCGCAGCGCCTTCTGCGAGTCAGGCACAAACTGTCCAAACTACAGAGCCAGCAGGCAAGTCCCTTACCCCGCGTCCTTCACTCCCACTGAAGATAACAAAGGACCGACTCAAGCAGGCACCAGATCTAGTAAACACAACGCAGTGCTCGAGTCGGTCCTCCATCGCGTTCGCCATTCGGCTTTCCACAGTATATATACTCCGTCAACGTTTCACCCGCTCTTCAGAAGGCGACGGGCGCCTCCGAGAGACAACTCGGAAAGGAACTGAAGTCAAGCGAGACCACGCGGAACCCCAGCGCTGCCGTTCGCCGACAGGCAGTGGATGCCACACAATCTCTGGTGCGCCAGAGCGTTCAACAGAAAGGCGTGAATCGACTCCAAAGACACCACTTCTGCCAACAAATACGAGACGATGACTGTCTACAAAGCTTGCGTTCGTCAAGATTCGGGGTGTACGTACACCCCACTGGACTGCATGCGGCCACCAGTCAGCTGTATGTACACTTCGTGTAACTGCCCCGCACCTTCGGCTGGGGTGTACATACACCTGCCAGGTGCGGAAAAAAGCAGGCGCAACGACTGTCGACTCGAGGGCGGGAGCGCCGAAGAAGTCTCCTCGTCACGACTCGGTTGTTCTCTCGTCTTCCTGTGACACATTCGCCGAGAACGGCCGCCGACCTCTACCGGTCGATCTTCTCGACGCTCAGTGTTTCTGCTCGAATTCCTGCTTCTCAGTCAGGTAGCGGGCCTTGTCTTGGGCTGCCTTCTCCTCGAACGGCTTCCTTTCCTCGGGGGTCAACTTCCCCCACGCCTCGCCGACCATTTTCCCGACCTTTGTCATCTGAGACTTCAGCTCGGGGTGCGCGGCGACGATTTCCGTTCGCTTCTCCTTCGCGAAAAACATGAAGGCTGACAGCGCGCGCCGGGGCGCGTTCGGGTCCTTCTTCTTCCTGCCATTCCTCCTCTTCTTCTCGTCTCCAGCTGCTGCGTCCTTCGCCATCTTTCTGTGTGACGCAAATGCTGGAAAATCTTCAGGCGACACGCCTTGAGATCCTCACTGGAAGACAGGCCGTGGACGAAGACGGCAGGACGGAGAAAAAACAAGGAGTCTGCAGCAACACACACGAAAATCAACGCGGTCCATCACACACGCATTTCACGAGATTTCACCTACTCACAGAAGGAGAGCTTACACCGTATTGACGGGTGTCAGGAGAAAATCCATGCATATAGGCATGCATAGATACATATGGCTATAGCACGAGAAACTGTCCCAGTCGCGTGGGAAAACGGAAACGGCAACGTTCTGGTGTACGTGCGCTGCTGCTGCGAAGCACACTCGGATGTGTCTCGCATTCCACAAAAGGTTGCCTCGCTGCAGTTCGAACGTTCCCGGGAGGAGTCTGGGGACGAGGGGGAAAGCGGAAGAGATGAAAAGAAAATCGAGGGAGTGTATCGGAAGCGGCGTGTTTGCAAGCCTATGAGGCCTGGCAGGCGAAGCAGCCGCCGTCAACCCCGTCCAAAACGGGGAGGGGAACGGGCGAAAAACGCAGTGTCGGCGCACATTTTTGAAAGGGTGATATGGACACGCGGCGTGTGCGTGGATGACCTTGTTTGTTGCGGAAAAGACGTACCTCTGCGTTTGCTTCTTTAAAAGTTCAAAAGGAACTGCTGCGCGCGAGTCCGCTGATATACAGGGAGTTGTGCTGACACACTGGCGAGACACAGAACGTCGCTTTGTCTCTCGAAGTTCGTAAAGACACGGACTCTGTCACATCCCCCACACGCTCAGGTGTTTGCTGCAGTTGCGCGGCCTCCGCGGGCTTTCTCGCTTCGACGGTCATCCGGCCAGCGCTCTCTCTTTTCGACAAGCGCGCTGCCACCGCGATCTTTCCTAGCTCGACAAAAAACGACAGCCTCCCTCTCTGCAGATGAATTACGTCTATCAATTTAGTCATCTAAAAGCGTGTGTTCCTTCGCACGAAAAGCACTTACTATTCATGGCTCGCATAAAAAAAGAGGAGGCTTGTTTTTTGTTTGAAAGTGCAAGTGTGTGTTCGAGGTTGCCGGTACACGCGAAGGCAGGCGACAGCTTTTCTCCGCGGGTTCGCGCGACCGTTCTGTGCAGCGCTGCTGGGGGTTATTCGTGGATTTCCCGCTGTCTCCCAACACCTTTGTTCACTTCACAATGCGGAGAGAGAGGCGCAACTGTCTCCTGCATTCTGCCGCCAACGAGGCCGCCCTCGGTGTGTGTCCCTCGCTGTTCCGCTGGATAGATGCCCAGGATCGCAAGCAGAGGCGACGGTTACTACGAAACAAACTTGCCTTTCACAGTCCGAAAGGCAAAAACACCCGGCACCTCCACTGACACTGCAAGACGCAGACACTCAAGAAGCAGCAGAGCAGCCGATGATTTGGTCTCGAACAACGCGCCAGCAAATCCTAGGAATCCACACACACTTGCCATCACATGCACGAAGCAAAAACCTTTTTTATATATATGTGTGTCTAGGGAGGGAGATGTGCTGATCTCTGTACGCATGAAAGCGTGCATACATGTATATTCGTGCGGACGCGTGGAGTTCCGGAGGAAGTGACCGGTCAGGAGCGTACACCCGACCAGCTTTCCGTGTGGGAGTCGACATGTTTGTGGAACACACTGCTGGAGAACGCATTCGCTGAAAGAAGCATCTGGTTGATAGCAAGGATTCAGGAACGAGCACACAACCACAAATTTTGTCGGAGACTTCTGCAGACTCAACTTCCACCAGAGAGTGGAGGAGCGCCGAGAGAAATGGGCGTGGCCAGTGTCCGCTAAGCATCTCGGAAAGTTTCCTCGAAAAGGAGCCAAACGGCAAGGGAAATCCTCGGTGGCGTGTTCACCTTGAGCGAGAGATATGTCATAAAAGATTCTCATGTTCCCCTCCGAAAGGCTAGGGAAATCGCCGCTAAACAACAAATGGGGAAACTGGGGTCAAACCGTTGACGCGCACGTTGGTACACACACCCACCGGTATCGATATGCCAACCCCTAGCTATATATATATATACCTACATGCATGCGTCTCCATCTCTGTTGATATCTATCGACCAGCTTCTCGCTTTCCGTCTTTCCCCTTCTCAACCTTCAAGTTCCTCTTGTAGGTTCGCCTGTTTCTGCTTCGCAGGTTTGAGTGGCGGGGCGTGCAGGCGTGCTCGTTTGAAGTGCGTAGAACTACCCTGATATCCTTCAATATTTTCTAGAGCACAAGAGGGTGCATACGGTAGCGTCGTTGCCGCTTCTTTACGTAGTTTTTCTCGGAGGAAGTGTTTTCTGGAAGACTCCCGGCCTAGCGACAAAGACCAACGGGGCTGCGTAGCCGTGCTCTGTTGTGCTCTACGGGAGTTTATACTCGGAAAGAAAATTGGTCCTTTCCCCCGCAAGGTTTGACGCTGATCCCGCGACTTCCTCGCTCCGCTCTTCCCCCTCTAGGAAGGGACCGAAGTTTTTTGCACGCGTGCGTCTGATCTCTCGGTTCTCATAGGCCTATCCCTCGGATCCAAGATGGAGACTCTAGAGGTATTCGAGAGCACGGAGCCTGCAAAGTGCATTCAGCGTCTGACCCCAGATTTAGAGTGCAATGCCGGACAAAGGGAGATGCGAGCGGCAGAAAGGGGGAAGTCGTCCCAACTTGCAGGGAGCCACCACCGACTCCGCGCCGTTTCCGTCGCAGATCCTCGACGCCGAAGAGACTTCCCCGTCTTCTGACCTCGAGAGTCTGACTTTCTCGAGTATGAGAGGGCCCTCGTGAAATCAAAGTTTCTTGCGACCGAAAGTTCGCGCGAATCGGAAGCTGTTACACAGGAACCTTAACGGGCCTCCTACGGCAGAAGACCTCGCGTGGCGGTTGCGCCAGCCGGCGGAAACAAAAGAGGCGTCTTCCTGGTTTCTCAGGAACTAGATAACCATCAACGGAGCCGAGTGAACGTGGAGAGAAACGGATTCCTGCGACTATTGGCACTTTCTGCGCCGTTCAGTTCGACGTGTTTTTACGGCGGCTTGCTAGTGCGCTGTACGCGTTTCGTGATCTTGCACGCTGTGTGTGCTGGCGCTCTCCGGTCCGTCTTGCGGAAAGCAGTCCTTGCGCCGATTCTCTCTAACGAAACACCGGACATCTTCCGCTCGAAAGATTTATGAGAGAGAGGCAGCCGCTCTCGGACTGGCAGGAGAAAGTTGGGTAGTGCTTTTCGACGCAAAAAAGCCCCCGTGGCAAGTCGCGTGGTGTATGTACACCTTAGGGGGCATGCCTCCATTCTACAGCGAGATAGCGTCATACGCATTTCCCGTCGAATGGCCCGCCGCAAAGGTCGGGCTTTCCACTTTCTGCAGAAGAATCGGTGTCCGTTGTTTCGATCCGCCACTTTCTCTCGGCATCTGTCTTCTTGGCCTCCTGACCTATCCCCGGATCCACGGCGCGCGGTTCTCGCTCAGATCGCCGTTCTCCGGTGAAAAGTTGTTCGTCCTTTGCCTTAGCTTTTGTCTCCTCGCCCTTTCCCCTGGTGTCTCCAGTCTCGACGCGCTTTTGTTTTGAGTCCTTCTTCCCTCTCTTCTCGATCCTCTCCACGCGTCGTTCGCTCTCACTCCCCTACCGACCGTCTGTCACTTGGTCTGTTCTGTTCCGCCGCTTTCGTTGCGCCTCCAGTGTCGCGGCGCCTCTCTTTGCACTCCTTGTCTCCCCTCTCTCTGCAGTGATTGTCTCCCCTTTCTTTGCATCCCTTGTCTCCCCTCCTTTCCCTTCTTTTCCCTTCCCTTTTCTTCCTCTCCTACCCTTTGCGAGTTTGCTCCGCTCGGTCCCGAGCCTTCTCCGGCTGTGACCGTTTCCGTGCACAACATGGGGCGTTTCTCGCGCTTCGCGTCGTGCTCCGCGGGGGTCCTCGGGCTGGGAGGCGTCGCCGCCTACGCAGGGTTGTATTATAACCACCGGAAAAGCATGATCCCGAAGGAGACGCGCTACTACGCTTCCCTCCCCGTCGGACAAGGAGGCGCCATCGCGCATCTCCCGACGAGCCGCGAGGAAATGATCGAGAGAATGAAGAAGGAAAGATTCGACGTACTCGTCATCGGCGGAGGCGCAACAGGTAAGCGACAGGGAACTCGAGAGCAAAGAGAACTGCACAAGAGAGAACAGAGTGACAGGGAGAACCGAGTGACAGAGAGAAAGAGCAGAGCGACAAATAGACGAGAAGAAAGGGAGAAAAACGGAGGCAAAGAGAGAGCAGAGGGATCGATTGAGGCACTGACAGTGTGTGATGGCGACAGATCTAAAGCGGAAACAGAGACAGAAGCGGAAGAGAAAAGTAAAGAAGCGAGAGACACGCAACAGTTTCAAGAAGACTTCTCGAGACTTGCACTCGAGCGCTGTCCATCCGTTTAGGTGTGTTTCTTTGAGCCTCGAGATGTCTCCTTTTTCGGGCTTCCCAACACGCGCCCCCCTCCGTCCCCCATGCGTCCCTCTTCCTCCAGTTACTTTTCGCCCATTTGCTCATGGATCTTCCCGCTCATCTCTACACCTACAGTTAAATACTTCCACCTGTCCACTTTTACGCTCACGTCTAGCTGTAGGTTTCTGTCTGCGTAGCACTGGATTTTTTACCTGTCTCGTTTTGTGATCTTCGTATCCACCGACACCGGCATACTCATCATCCAGCAATGCCTGTGGATAGCCATGCAGGCGCTGCCCGTCTCGTTCTGAGAAGCGAGCAGATCTTCTCACCTTTCTTTTTCTTCAGGGAGTGGTGTGGCTCTGGACGCCGCCACGCGCGGTTTGAGTTGCTGCCTGGTGGAACGTGAAGATTTCGGCGGCGGCACATCCGGCCGCTCAACCAAACTCATTCACGGCGGCGTTCGCTACCTGGAAAAAGCGTTTGAAGAGCTCGACTTGCGACAGTGAGTTTCATCGCGTGTTTCGCAGAACCTCGATCTCTCAAAAAGCCTGTCGCCTGGCGACAGAGGACGCGCCTCCCCGCGTAAAAAATCGTCTACGGAGTGTGACCCTCCAGTTCAGAGTGTATAGACACTCAGATTTCCTGCTGGAAGGAAACGATCTTCGGTTCCGTTTTTGCGACAGTCAGCGTCACCCACAGAAAAAATACGCCCCCAAAAGCAAAAAACTAAATCTTTATACGTTCGTATACATACTGGTGAAGTAGGTATTTATGTAGATGTATAAATATTGGCGTCGAGGCGCATTTTCACAGAGAAATACACAGTATTGTATATATCGGTATATGTGTTTGTGTTTGTGTGTGTACATACGTCCAAAGAGAAATCGCAAACAGCATTTTCCAGAGCAATCCATCCTCGTCTGTTCCCAAAAAAACTTCTCCGATGCGGGACTTTCTCTCACTCTTGCCAGCTTGTGCACAAAACAAGGGTCCGGTCCTTCCCTTTCACACACGTGCGGCTCGCTCCTCCACCTCCGCACACACCTCTCTTTTTCTTTTCTCGTTTTCTTTTCTCTTTTTCTTTCCTCGTTTTCTTTTCTCTTTTTCTTTTCTCTTTTTCTCCTTTGCGCGTTCCCGACCGATCTGGTGCGTGTCCTGCGTGGCCCGTCGGCGTTGTTTTGCCCGCTTTTTTTCGCGGACCCTCTCTCTGGTCTCTCTCCCTCTGTCTCTCCTCTGTTGTAGGCTGTACCTCGTTTGGGAGGCGCTCGAGGAGCGCGCGCACATGCTCGCCGCGGCGCCTTACATGAATCATCCTCTGGCGATTCTCATGCCCGTCTACAAGTATTGGCAAGTCCCGTATTTCTGGGCAGGGGTGAAAGTTTACGGCCTTCTGTCCAAGCTCGTCTGCTGCTTCCAGACTGGTGCGTATGCGAGGACGCGGAGACGAGAAGGAAAGAGATCGAGTCTCTTTTGGACCGTGAACAGATCCGAGGCTCTTCCTCTCCAGATAGCTCTGTGGGGCGTCGCATCGAGAGGCCTGCATAGCCACTTCCGGCGGCGTTCGTGTGCCGCCTCGACAGGCAAACCCGCCGCACTCCAGCCCCTCAGCCTCTCTCTCGTTCGTGACGTACACGCCTGTTGCGCTCTCGTGCACCAACCGAGTCTCTAGCTCTTTGTGCACACACGGCCTGAACCTGCCAAAACGGCGGGGCGTCTGCCGCCTCTCTCCTCTCACCTTACACGTCGCTCAAAGGACACAAATTGGAGTGCATCCAGAGATGCACACACAGACGCATCCACGGATCTCCTCTCGCTGGCGTCTCTCTCAGCCCCTTTCCGCTCCCCGCTTCTGCGTTCTTCCACCGTTTTTTGCAGGCGTTCCGCCCAGTTCGTTTTTCCCTTCGGCGACGAGTCGCTTCTCCTTTCCGCTCCTGCCCGAGGCTGGCCTCAAGGGCTCCTTGCTCTACTTTGACGGCCAGATGAACGACAGCAGGATGAACCTCCAACTCGCCTTGACTGCGACGCTCGACGGCTACGTTGAAGGCATGAAAGGCGCGGCTGTCGCGAATCACCTGGAAGTCATCAGCCTCTTGAAAGACGAAGAGGGGAAAGTCGTGAGTCCGCAAAACCATAACGTCTCTTCGAGAGAGGCGCGCGCGCGCACGCGCGCTGTTCTTCTCGATTTCTTCTCATCGCACCAAATTTTCCTCACTGCTCTCTCGCATTTCCACAAACGATTTTGTGTCGTCCTTGCCTGTCTCTCCAGGCAGGCGCGAGGGTGCTCGATCGTGAGACAGGCGCCGAGTTCGACATACACAGCAAAACAGTCGTAAACTGCGCAGGTGCGTCGGTACCCCTTTTCTAGGTTTTTTGTCGGGATGAAT